>NC_050517.1:30822775-30850572 GCF_002922805.2 Oryzias melastigma | reverse complement strand
CACAGTATTGAGCCTTCATGATTGAAGTTGAAGTTTTGGTGATTTTACAAACCATTTTCTATGAATGAGACGTATTTTTGAGCAATTTCTCATTGTGAGGAATAATTGCTGATAAAAAAAATCATTTAGGGACTTTTATTTAAATGTGTGACATTGTGACACACGAACAGATCAAAAAACTATTTTTAAAATCTTAAACCATTAAAAGAATAAAGTAGCAGAAGGTCCAGATTTCTCTCATTTAACCATGAAAACAGTAGGAAGAGTTTTCTGAGAAAACACTGACCACACATGTGTGTTGACATGCTTTACTCCTCAGTTTGATCAGTTTAGACTCTGAAACAAACTTTAAAACGAAGAATAAGAGGTGAACTTTCACCCTGAAATGATGCTTCGTTTGAACTTAATCAGCTGCAGTCGTGTGAAGAAATGACGACACCTTCATTAAATGATCATCTCTGGTCAAAAAAGTTCAAATATCAATGTCCAATCTTATTTTGAAACATTTATTTAAAGAAAATGAAGTGATTTAGTAGAAATCCAACTAAAGAATTACAATTATTCAACTCAAAGAAAAAGAAGATCAGAAGAAAAATTCATTTTTTAATGGAAGTGAACGTTTGGACCTCCTGTCAGCTTTGCTGAAATCATTAAGACACTTTTTAGTGTCATCAACCACCAGCCCCTTAAGCATGAGACGTGTCTGAACTTAAACATAAGCAGAAATTACATTCTTTGGAAATTAGAAAGTTTGAATGTTTTTACTGCCAAGTTATATGACTTGGATCGCTCAGTGATGTTGATAGTAAATGTGTTTGTATCCAGATACCAGCTTTCATATGTTTCCTTATTTTTTTCCCATGACTGTATATACGACCGTCCTCTGTAGGGCGTGGACCGTGCAGCCGTCACCATGACAACGAGTCCATCTGTGTCGAATAATCCACTTTTGTGTGAAAAATGGTTTCAACATAAAAATATAAAGAGATAAAAGTACTGATACGTGATTTAACATTTATTTCTTTTTAAATGACTACGGTATAAGTGGAATAATGTCTTCATGGGTCCCTCATCAGAAATGAGTGGATTTAATTTGAAGAGAAATTCAAACAAATTAAATAAATAATGTGTTTGTAGTTTTAGTTAATTTTTAACATGTCAGATAACTAATTGAAATGATGGTTTTAGATAAGCCTTTATTGTCACTATATCACAAGCACAAAGAAACTGGATCAACTGTTACAGTCCACATAAAATGTAGCAAAGTTTAATATGAAACATGTAACAATATATACACAGAACTGTGCAAATATAGAAAACATAAATGTCAGTAATAATATGCAGAAGTACGTGCAGATATAAACATGACTGATGTGGACAAAAGCTCAGAGGTCGGTAGTGATACAATTTTACAATGAATATTTAAATAAACAGATACACATTTAGAAACATACTTCTATAATCTACTGTCTGAGTGGTTTGTTTTCAGAATTCTTCAGTCTCCAATCATTCACATGTACAGATATGTTTTGAGAATCGGGTTTTACACCAACATCTGTTTATATTTGATCATAAAAAGAGAAAAAAGATGACGACACACCAAAGTCATGACACAAAATTCCACGTTTGACTTTCTTTCATTTTTAGTTCAAGTTATTCTGCTGCATCAGGACGATCATATTCTATTTTATTTTGAAAGGAACGTGCTCAAGTTGCTGTCAAATTTTCAACAGATACCAAAATATGACTGTTTTGTAAAGCTAAATTTTATAAATAAAACTTTTATAGTAACAGAAACATGAATAAAGCATATTTTTAAATGGTAAAAGGAGACTCGATTTTGGTTGTTTCTTTGCATTTTATTTATTTACTTCCTGGTTCCTGTGGAGCACTTCCTGTTCCAGGAAGTCCAGTGGACTCACCTGGTTGTCTTAGACAGGCGTGCTTCAAATTAATGTTTTCTTTTTATTTTGTATTTTTGTAAGGACATTGTCTTTTTTTATTGAATTTATTCCAAGTATAATGCATGTGAATGTTTTTGTTTCTTATGATGTTTGTTTGATTTGGGTTAATAATTAGGTTGGTTTGGTGAAGGGGTGTGGCTAACCTCTTTTTAAGATGGATGCCGTCTCGGTGCCGCTGACGGTTACTTTCCTACCGTAATGTTCTCAACTCATGGATGTTTCATCCATTTGTCCTGAAAAACAACATCAAAAGAGGAGGAGCTTATGTGTGGACAGCGGTTTGTTCATCTGGACGCCTCGTTAGGCTTTATTATTTACATAATAGCTATAGAGTAGAAATGAGCTTAAAGGGTAACCAAACCGAAACTCCATTCTTACCCCAGATTTGAAAAAATGCCAAAAGGGGGCGGGGCTAGTGGAGCTGGACCGAGCGGCGGAGGTGTGGCTTGGATCTATGATTGACAGGTTAGCTTTGTGTAGCTGTAAAACTAGAAGGAGCAGATCTTGCTCTATTTACAGCTTAGTTTGTAGAGATGATAAAAATTTACATTTACCGCGACATCAGTCATTTTCTAAGCTTTAATTCAAGTCACGTTTTCTGAAAATCAGTTTAAAAATGAGCGAGCTAGCCGGATTTTTGTGGTTGATTCCTGCATGTCTTACATGGAAACTTCTGGGACTTACACCAGCTGACCAATCAGGAAATTCAACGGCAATACCTCATTCAACCTGTAGGGGGCAGCACACAGACGGTTGTTTCATGAATTAAACAAGTTGATTTTAACAGAGAGCACTTTTAAGGTCCCATTTATGGAGGTCAACAGACCAAAAAAGGTGACTTACTGTTTGGTGACCCTTTAAACAAAACAAAAAAAGCGCTAACTCGTCTGTTATGAATTAATTACAATTAACAGGACAATTTGACACCCTAATATTTACCAATATGAGCTGATCTAATGAACGATGAATAGTTTTAGTCATGCTGACCTCTCTGGGATCTGCAGACACGTCTGTGGACATCCCACACTGCACGTGTGAAACCAGCATCCAAGAATACGACTTTATATACGTGAACTGTTAACAGAGCTGTAAACAGGAGCACCAAGACACAAAGAGCAGATCAATTAAACCAAAAATAAAAGTGGGATGTTGTTTAGTTTTACAGCAGAAGTGGTTTTTGGCCTGGAGACGTGTTTATGTATCGTAAAGAGAACATTAATCCTGAGAGGAAATATATTTGACTCATCTGGCAGATCAAATGATCAAATAAATGTTTGACATTTTAGTCACTGACCAAAAATGACATTTATGGAAAAACAAACTTCTGTTCCATTGGCTGATCTGCTTGTCTGTCAGCTGGACTGCAGTGAATGCTGAATGCCCCCCCCCCTCATTAGGTACCATTAAGCTGCCTGACTTCATCTCAAACTCCCATAAACAAATTAGCCCGCCGCCATTTTGGACGGACATCAAATCCAGCCGTTTTTCCTCTGTCCTGCAGTCTAAACACACAGTCTCTTCATCTCCTGCTGCGTTCTGCAGAAGAAGTCACCCACGAACACTTTCTGCTGCAGAACTGATCCTCCGCTGGACGGAAACGTCTGTTTTTAAGAGCATTTATTGGGAAGTAGGGCAAAGGTCAGCTGTATTTCACGTCTTCGCCTGATTATTTTCTCATCATATGTGAGGTCCGCACAGGAATCACAACCATCTGTGAGGCAAATGAAGCCAGCGGAGGGGTACCGAGATAGCCCCCCGAACAGACCCCAACATGAAGGAACAACTATGGCCTTTGTTGGTCACACCGTGGATCGCACACACAGTTAATATAGACTTTTCCCACTGACTCTGCCAAGAGTCTGAAGTCATTTAATGAGGTGGCGGCTGAGTTTAGAAGGAGCCTGTGTGCTCGCTGCTTACACTGACAGAATGGAAAATGTCTGTGTTATGCAGAGAACAGCCAGTGACAAGAGGAGTGTGTTCTTGTGCTGCAGACACACAACGCTCACAACAGAGATCACACAAATGTACACCATGTCAGTTATGCCTCATTTCTTCATGACGCCCGCAATGTCTGGAATCACCTGCGAATAGAAAAGTGTGTATTAACAGTAAAGTGTCTCGGAATTTATGTACGAAGAGTAAAGAGGATCAGTTTAATCATTTCATTGATTCTTATTTCATGTATTTACTGGATCAAGTGTCGCCTGTCATCGTCTTTTTCATTCACGGTTACGGGAGCATCATTTGTGTTGATCACGTGTCAAAGTCAAGGCCCGGGGGCCGGATCCGGCCCTCCAGATCATTTTATTTTATTGTTATTAATGACCCGATGTTATCTTGTCCTCATTTCTAACTTGTATTATTTTGACAAAATATATTTTTATGGAGAGTAAAATATTGAAAGTTATTTAAGGTTTAAGATGATTTATTCTGGAATAATATTCCTGAATAATTATTATTATTCAGGATTATGTTAAAAAGTTACAGTTTTAAAGTTTTACAAAATGGCATTCTGTAGCTATTTGGAATATTTTGATATTTACTTTGATTTTTTAGGCTGTTTTGGAATTTAGCTAATATTTTAGCTACATGCTAGCTGTTTTGGCTAATTTAGACTTTTTTTTAAGTTTGTAGGCTGTTTTGGAACTATGCTCATATTTACATGCTAGCTGTTTTGGTTAATTTGGGCTTTTTTTTAATCTTTCAGGGCATTTTGATGTTTAGCTATTTTTTCAGCTACATGCTAGCTGTTTTGGCTAGAGCTGCCAGGAAAGAGGTCTAGAGGAAGACCAAAGAGGAGGTTTATGGATGCAGTGAATGAAGACATGAAGGTGGCTGGTGTTAGAGTGGAGGATGCTGAAGACAGGCTTAGATGGAGGGAACTGATTCGCTGTGGCGACCCCTGAAGGGAAAAGCTAAAAGGAAAAGAAGAAGAATCTAGCTGTTTTGGCTAACCTAAGTTTTTTTCTTTTCTTTTTTCTTTTTTAGGCTAATTTGCCATTTAGGTAATATTCTGCTGGCTATCAGCTTTAGCGTTTTCAGCAATCATCTTCAGTGACCAAACTCAGCTTCCAGCATTCACACTAGCATATCACAGGTAATGCTATATATCTAGTTCATAATTATGTTAATGAGTTACAGTTTTTAAGTTTTAAAAATGTAGTTTTAGAATGTTTAGCAAATGTTTCTCCTGTCCGTCTCGCGATCTAAGGTGTGTTTTAGATTTCGTCCCCCTGTGCGATCCAGTTTGACCCCCTCCTGTATACATTTGGTCACACCCCTCTCTGAGTCTGTCCATTGGAGCAGATTTCGGTCCGTGTTTGTGTCCTATTGTGCCGCCGTCACTTGTTTTCTCAAACCTGAGTGCCGTTTGCTTCAGATTCCATCCTTTCAGTCCGTGCTCCGCTCGCGTACGTCTCATTGAGTGAGCATCAGCAGGCATGTTCATTCTTCTCCTCAGTTCTTCTTTCATCGCAGCCATAAGCCTCCTTTTTAAATCCTCAGACAATGTGGTTTTGTCCATCCTCTTCTGTCCTTTTCAGTGGGGAGTGCAGGGATTCTGCCTCTCCCTGTCTGTCTGGGGGCGTCGGGGGGGACCGCAGAGCATGGTGCTTCTCCTGAAGCTCCATTGTTTGCCTCTAATGAACCGTGATGAAAGACAACAGAGTGAAATGTAATAATTCATGCAGGCCTCGGTGCAGAGCACGTGGCTGCCGGTCGGCCTGGGCCGCACAGCCTCCTGCTCAGCCGGCGGAACAATAGTCCGGCCGTGCCAGGCCCGCTCGCCCCGGTCCGCTGGTTCGGTGGAGTCGTCCCTCACTTCCATTCAGAGTCACGTAACATTTGAAGGCCGTCTGTGATCAGAGGCGTGCCAGAGCGTCTCTCTGGGAAAGAAGTCCAACCGTCTCCCTGGAATTTCCTCCTTTTTAAGTCTGTCCTTCCTCTCTGCGCCGACTTTATCAAAATACTCTCTTTAGTCGGAAGTTTTTCAACTCGTCCAAAACTGCAGCCGTCTGTTTGTGTAGTAGAACCATCAAAAAGTCCAGTTACTGGAGTATTTTTTGTTTTATTTGTAAACAACTTCACATGAAGTTAAAGCTGAACTTATCTGGTCCTCTGAAAGTGAACCGAGTTTGTTTCATTCGATAAAGCGGAACAGCCGACGCTCAAAATCGATCAGCGAAATAAAACGTTTGGATAAGTTTTGGTTTTGATCCGTCCCCATAACTGCTAGCCAATGACTGAAGAGATCTTTAGTCACATGGTTTTGTTTATGAAATTATAAATAATTATAGTCATATTCTACAGAATTATGCTATATTTAATGAAATATTAATTATACATTAATTTATATATAATATACATCATTATAATTATATTCTATATAATACACCATTATATTTATAAAATTGTTTTGAAATTTGACAGGATTTTCTACTGTGTTGTGGCGTTACTTCCTGCTAGGATTGACCCGGATCGCTACCGGCCCGCGCAAAAAAGAGACCCGACGGCGAAACAGTCACTGCACGAGCCGGCGCCTCCGTTCAGCGGCGCCTCCGTTCAGCGGCGCCTCCGTTCAGCGGCGCCTCCGTTCAGCGGCGCCTCCGCGTGCGGTTTGAACCAGATGTTAGATTCCAGACAACTCTTCTACCAATAAACTGAATATTAAGAAAGTAAAAATTAAATAAATAAACGTATTTCAATTAAAAAGTCATAGTTTCTGTTTTGCAAGAAAATGTATCTTATGAAGAAAGTTTTTTAACGCAAACAAACCTTAGTTGAAGAAACCACGTCTTAGTGACCAGTCATTTCACTCATAATAATCATTCTTGTTAAGACTTTCTTTCCCATTTCAATGGCAGATTTTAAAAAAATGATTTAAACCATTTTTTTTTCCAATTTTAAGAACTTCTGACTTATATCTAGGAGGGACTGTTTTTGCAGTGAGTTTTTTTCCAGCCACTTTGCCTCTGAGTGACTCGGACCTGGTCCAGGTATGAAGACCAGACATTTTCCTCACAGCCAGGATTTCCCATCAATCAGATCATAAATTCCAGCCGTTGTTTAAAGACCGACTCCAAAGCTTTTCCAGCGTTCCTCATAAGTTTGTAGTTTTTAGCCAAAACTAAACCACTTGTGTTGTTTTCCAGGACATAGTTTCTGTAGGAGAATTTCCCTCTAAGTTGTGGGCGGGGCTCTTGGCCCCTCCCCGTTGCTGAGAGCATGGAGCCCGCCCAGCGTATTTTCTACATCACAAACGCGCTCTTTTTAAACGCTATTTCAAATCACAACAATTTGAGTAAAGAAATACTCAAAAAACAGTTTCATTTTCTTCTTATACGTCCTCTTTTATCCGAAAAATGCCTCAATCATTACTAAAAGCATCATTTTCATTGGAGGAGTGGGTCTGTAAGGATTTAGAATGAGGAGTCTAAATGAATGTAAATAAAAGGTTGATCTGAAGTTATAACTACCAGGAACAAGTTCCTCTGATCCTGATCCGCTCCCAGCTGCTGAGGATCCGGGATCACAGTGACTGGATTTCATCTCTTCTTCGCCTCTTTTCCTCCTCCAGGATGTGACCCAGCATTCTTTGGTCCCAGGACCGTTCCTTCACTCCTGTCCCAGTCTCGTTGCACAGTGACTCTCGGCTGCTTGCATCATTGAAAATCAAATATTTGAAAAGACATCCTAAGAATTTACTCCATGTCAAATATTTGAAGCGCTCCGTGACCTCCCCACTTTGACCTGCATTGATATTACTTCACAACGGAAAACCATCTCACTCTCAGACACTTTGCTATTTTGGATTACGGAATTTTTTGGGAACATTTTTGTGTATGTGTACATCGGTCGGACCAGCAGGAAGAAAAGTGTTTTCACGCAGAGGTTGTGACAGCTGGAGCGCCGCTCCGTCAGCGGATGTCAGCGGCGTGACACACTGATGGAGGAACGTTTATGGTCATCTGGTTGGTTCGTGCAAAGTTGGGAGAAAACGTTTGACCTTGTTTCATGTAGATTGGATCCAGTTTTTGTCTTTTCTGTCTCCAGAAAAGATGAAGAAATTATTTATTTCTTGGATTTCTGTAGAGAAAAGTGAGTTTTTCTTCCAGGGAAAAAACGCTGTGAGAACATGTGAAAAAACGAAAATATCTGACCTTCTACTTTATTATTATAATAATAAAAATAGGAAAAGAACATTAATCTGAAGGAGAAAATCACCCGAAAGTATTAAAATGATCTGTCCAAGCAGCAAGTCATTTTTATGAATAAGAAATTTCATAATAAAATATCATAATCTAGAAACGAGGATTTCCTCAGACAAATTCAAAAATAGAAATACGTTCAAACAGCAACTTCAGATTGAATGCTGTGGATTATGTGTAGTTCATCTGGATACAGACACAAACAACTATTGTGAAAAGTGAAAATGATTAATTTACATCTTCAAATAACATCTTATTACAAGTTGGTCCATCTTTATAAATCCTCATAAAATCTATAGATTCCCAGAACATAAATCTAAATGTTCGCTTCCAAAATAATAATAAATAGCAGTTATTTACATTTACTGAACTTTGAAATAACATAAATAAAGTTTAACCCAAAATTACTGAGTTATTTGAGTTTTTTTTAGTTTCAAATGAAGTTTTTCTGTTTTTAAGATTAATTTTGATAATAATTTCCTTATTTGTCCTAATGAAAGAAAACATTCTTATTTTGAGAAAATCTTGGAAAGCAAAGAGATTTTAAAACAACCTAAATTCTGGTAAAATATCTTAAATAGCAACAAACAGTTTTAAATCTTTGGAAGGATCAAATCTTTTGTATTTAATATAAGAAAATAATATTTTTTTCCAATAATAGTTGATTTGCAGATGGTAGCCTATAATGTGGCACAGCCCTAAGTAAACTCTACATCCTGATACACTGGAGGATATTTGAGACGGTGTGGATGTAAAAGAGGTTTGGATTTCCAGCTGCATCTCGCTCTAAAGTCGTAGCGACTAATTAAACGTACTGGGTCCAGGAAGCTCCACAGCGACGAGCAGGAAACAAAGAAAGTGAATGAGAGACTAACGCTAAGCGTGCTTTAAGTGTGGCGGTGCAGCAGTTCGGTGGTCTTCCTGTGAAGGTTGTTAATTAGTGCCGAATGTCGGCTCCAGTTCCGCTGCCAGCACTAATGAAAAGAGGAAAGGAGAGAGAGGCGAACTGTACGGCTGCCAGGATGGAGCCATTCCTGATGGGTGGAGAGTGCTTCCAAATGCTGGAGCAGAGCATGGAGATGGAGACTCTCTGGACCCGTGTCATGACTGCAGGTACAGTGACCAGCTGATGACGGAGCCGCATCATCACCGCGCAGCAGAAACCAAACACTCGATCTAACTGGACGGACTGGAACACGACTCGTGGGTGGAAGAGTCTAAAGCTGAGCGAGGATTTTCAGAGAAAACGTGTTTTTGTCATTTCCCCAAACAATAAAATATTCCCACTGAAAGGGAAGTGAACTCTAGAACTCTAAGTTTACTGCATGATGATCACGATTTTGTAGAAAAAGAAACAGCTGTTAATTTAATATTTATTGAATTGTATTTTATGCACTTAAATCCTACACTGTAAAACTTTTTACTGTAATTTTTTAGGATTTTACTGGCAGCAGTTTTATACAGAAACCAGAAACTTCCAACCGTACTTTTGTGATCACAAACTGCAAAAAAACAGGTTTTGATCTTGTTTTTAAGATCTCATAAAGAATATAATGTCTAAGATTATAAATCTTGTTTTTAGATTATATGTTTTTTTCTTGCTTAGTTATTTAATCTTAAAACAGCTGTTTTTATATTAAAATAAAAACGTTCAATAAATCAAACTATAATTGTAGCTATAAAACGTGTTGGGTATCCAGGCTCAATTCACATGTTTAAACTTCTGTTCAAACATTTATTACAGCATCAGATGACTCGATCCATTCTGACAACAGAAAACACAAAAGAAACTTGATCAATCCACCAATACTTATAATCCTAATTATCATCATCGTCATTATTTAGGCTCACAGAGACACACCGTCAGGACTCGCCTCTCTTGCATCATTCTGTTACCATGACGACAGTCTGATCCCCTCATCTGATCACTGTACTGCAGTCGCCTGCGCAGCCGCAGCCACACCAACCTTCTCCTCAAACGACTGACTTGAACATTGTTTATGAGCGACAACATCAGCACAATGTCTGCCTGAGTGAGATCACAACTAAATTAATCGATTAGTAATGAATTCAATTCAGTGCAGTTTTATTGATGTAGCCCAATATTACGATGCAGTCGTCTCAGTGGGATTATGGGTAACTGTACAAAGACATGAAGTCAGTCCAGTCCTATGGACAGTAGCTGGTCAGTAAACTAAGTTAACCTGGTATCCCTGCCTTAGACCCGCCTTCTTGGCGAGGAAAAACGTAAAAAAAAAACAATTTGTGCAAAAATTACAGTATAGTCTTCATTATGTTGTTATCACGAGAAAATACTCAAAAAAATCAGCAATTTACTGTAAATAACACAGCAGGGTACTGTGATTTTTTTTATGGTTCGATCCATCACTGTCAACTCCTACAGTCATGCACAGCTCTGTTTTTATTTAATTTTATGCACAAATATGTTTATAACTTTTATACCATCAAAGGACACAGACGATTGGACTTGTCTGTAGCTACGTTTCCATCAATAACATGCACAAAATGTTATCAAAATTCTAAAAGTGTCTAAAAAGCACAATTTTGCTATTTTACTGTTTCCATTAAATGGTAATTATGTGAATAATCACAAACCAACCAATAAGTCACTGAAAAATGTGATGAATCCTTTGATTTCAGCAGATACATCCACATTTCTGCCGCCGCACTAGCGCTCATCATCAAAGGAGACGTCGGCGTCTTATAGTCGTGAAGCAGCGAGCTGTGTGGGAGGGGCTACGGATGAAGGGATTCTGGGAAATGGTGGTTTTACAGAGGAGCTGTGGATCCAACAATTCCACATGAGACGCCCAACTTCTGATGAGCGGGGATGCAGGGGGACGTCTGGTGGCGCCGTGGGGTCCGGTTGTTGGTCATGTCAGTTTCAATACACTTCATAAACATGTATTTGTTTTCCATAAATACAAGTTTTTTTCAAAATCGTGGGTTTAATGATCACAAATCCAATTTGATACTGAATGGATCTACAGTTCATGAGCCGTAATACCAGATATACTACAGGTAGAGAGCAGAATCATTTGTCCATCGATCGTCAGGTTCATTGGTGAAACCATCTAAAGTCCCTTAAATCAAACGGCTCATATGTCATAAACTACTAACTCTTGGTGCAACAAACTTTAACTCCCATGATGCATTCTGCTAATTCCAGGAAGAAAAAAAAAACAAAATGGAGTTTGTAGCTGTCGGACTGATGTAAACTGGCTGGGAGACAAAGGAAATGTTTCCAGAATGTTCTTGAGGAGTTGATTATTAAGTAGGATCATGCACTTTTTTATTTTCCCATAATGCTCAGTTGTTTACAGTAAGTTTCTGTAAATATCATGATTTGTTTTTCAGTTACAATTTACAATATGGTACCATACAACAAAAGAATATCGTCAGATTTTCTCCCAGTTTGCATTGCGGTTTACAGTTTGATACTTTGCAGAAAGAAAACGGTTCAATACTGTTAATATTGTTGAAATGTGACTGTTTTTACATCGAGGGTTTGGTGTTTATAAAGAGAAAATATACAGTAGAAATGTTTGAGACGTCTCTGTGAAGCCATCCCAGTCTGATCATCTTTTGATCTATTTTCAGTCGTCTTTTAATTATGATTGTGTCATTCTCAATCAAAATATAAAATTTTTTATTTTCTACAATTATTCAATTATTATCTACAAAAATGTCTTTGATCTAGTCGTCTATAAGTGGATGCATCAGTATGGAACAGAGCAGAATTTAATGGCCGGCGTAAAAAAAAAAATAATTGCAATTTGGCGCCACCTACAGCAGATGATGACCTAGGCGACTGCCTAGGTCACCTATGCTCAGGCCCTGCCTGCTAATGACCCACCCAATGCATCACAAATACAATCTTTTTTAAACGAGTTTGTCGTCTGCTCCTGATTTAATTTGAATAAAGAAATACTCAGAAATGCGATTTGGATCTTAACTTTCTTAATACATCATTTTAAAAATGCCACAAGAACATGATAAAAACACAATTTTCTCCGGAGTGGGTCTTTAAACTGTTGTTGTACAAAAAGTATGGATTAAAGATATAATTTGAAAAAGTTGTGACTGTTCAAAGAAGTAATTCTTGGATTACATAAGTCTGAGACGCAAACACGAAGACTGTCTGCACAGTTTTCCCAGCAGTCGACACCGGTGCAGATCCTCGGGGTGGGGGGGGGGTTGTTGGGCGGAAAACACCAGCATGTCATCTCAGTTGCACCCTCTCAGTCTGGCCACACTGTGGTGCTTTATGTGCAGCAGACTGAGGAAGTAAAGTGACAAAAGGATTATTTTTGTTTCAAGAAAGGAATAGTACAGAAATCAGCTTTTTCAGGCATTTTTCTTATACATTTTTTGGTCAAAATTCAAATTTATGTTTACAGGATTTTTATCCAGTCGACGCATCAAATTAAAAAAAAAGATGCTAAATTTAATTTTTTATGCGTAATCAAATGTTTGTTTTTATAGTTTGTCATCTCCTGATGATCATTTTAAATCAATCCATCTAAGTCTAAAAAGTTCCATCTCTCTGACTTCCTGTCATGTGCGTGTCTGTTTTTCCAGCTTCCACCTGCTCCCAGCCAGCCACCTGTCTGCTGTCTGCTGCAATATTAATGCACACCATGCTCTTGTTAATTATTTCCCATGAATGTAGTCATGTCAAGCCAAATATGCATAGCAGAAATGTGAAGAAGCATTTTATTAGAGGTGATCACTCTCTTTCTCCCCCCTGCGCTGCTTCTATCCGTTTAAGTGCTGTGGTGAATGTATTGATGCATGTGTGTCGGCGTCCATCCACCGAGCACAGCCGGTTTCCCAGGAGATGCACAACTGCGTGCGCTCAGAGGGTGGCAGCGGGACGCTCGGAGGGGGTGAATGAAGGGTGGCATGTCGAACTGGGGAGGGAGGGAGCGCGGTAATGAGAGATGTCGTGGGAGGAGAGCCGCGGAGGGGGCGGCGGCGAAGCCAGGCGAGGCGGGTGGCATGGCAGTGGGGCCTCCTTGTGTCCCGGTCCCTCTTGTCCCTCACGGTCCCCTTTTTCTGCGGACAGCATCTGCAGCCTGCTTTACATGCAAAACACACCCTGCAGAGAGGGCGTCTATGCGTGGGGCTAAGGGGAGCAGAAGAAAAGCATTCCTGAGGCGGTGCAGGGAGAAGAGGGAGGCGGGTATCCTCCACAGCCTCGCTCCTCCAGATGAAGCCACGGGGGGATGCGGTAATGAGGGATGAGAGGATAAATTCACCGCAGATTATTTTTGCTTTGAATCAAACTGGAGCCCATTTTCAAACACAACCGGCGCTTTTGTTTTCTTGCTATGCATCTTATTTCCATCGGCAATTTATCCAAGGAGAAGTCCTTGAACCAGACGTGGTGATAGGGCAGAGGTCGGCAACCTTTAACAGTAAAAGACACATTTTTTCTCGTTTTCTATTGATCAAAACCTAGAAGCTGCATAGATTTACTTTAGCCTTTAAGAAATTTGGATTTACAAGATTCAAGATTCATACATTCTTTTTTTTAATAAATATTTATGTTTTGGCACAAACAAAAGCAATAATATAAAAAGAACCTAGCGTCTCTCAAGATGTTTTATATATATATTTAATGTTTTTTTTTTACCTTTTACCCCTGTAGCTACCAAATTAGCCAAAAAGTTAGCTCATTGCTTGATTACTGGCAAAACTCCAAAATATCCTAAAATTCCTCATAAACTATTAGTCAGAGAAGTTAGCCTGTTGGTAAAATAGAAGCTAAACTCTAATTTAGCCTTTAAAAACTACAGTAGATAGCAAATTAGCCAAAACGTTAGCATTTTGCTAAAACAGAAGCTAAACTCTAAATTAGCATAAAAAAACCTCAGTAGATGCCAAAAAAGTATAGCTTGTCGCTGAAATACTAGCTAAACTCCAAAATAGCCTAAAATTCCTCAGTAAACTTAATCAGCCAAAAGCGTTAGCATGTGGCTAAAATATTAGCTAGACTTCAATTTTTCTGAAAGTTACTCAAAAAGATGAAAACATAACCCATTAATTTATTTAAAGGTTTGCTGCTAATCTACTTCAAATGTTGAAATCTAAAGACTTTCTCATTCATTTCCAATGGGGCAAATTTTGCTCAATAATTCAAAAACTATAAAGTTTATAAATACCAAAAACACAAGCAGTAATGTCCTGAAGGAGCTGAACGATTGTTGAAATAATTGAAAGTTTGATTGAGTTTTCCATGCTGACATATGTACAGAAAGGAGCAGAACAATCACTATAGTGTGAGTGCTGACTAAGCATTCTCACAATAAAGAGAAACAGGATCACAATCGCACAATAAATGCTGATTAAGTAATCCTTACTCTAAGAATGACTTTATTTTACATTTTTTCAGCCAGAGAGCCACCATGGCGACTCCTGTGATCGGCCAAAGTCTCCATGGAGAAAACAACTGAAATTGTAATGAAACATTTTATTTTTTATCTTTAGTGGCGCCAAACAAAATCAAGTCATCTTGTGCAACCAAATCCACCTTTATTGAATATCCGCCACATCTTGACTCCTTCTGATTCCTCACCAAATCAGCCGGATTCTCCTGTTTCTGGTCACATGACATCAGCCTTAAATCAGCCCACCCTCCGGCAGACTCGGAGAGTTCCACAAAGACACTCATAGACTGATGTGTCACCGCCATTGTCGACAGAGATGGACCGTCACTCTGTACCCGCGTTCTCCAGAGTCACAGCGAGGTCACCAAATGCCGCGGCTTCATGTACTCCACGAGTGACCGAGGAGACGCACAATTGACTCATTGTGGAGATTCGGGATCCTGAAGTGGCGTTTTGGTCGGGATTGGTCGGACGGACGATTGACTGCCCGGAGTTCAGTCCTGAAGGGAAAATGAGAATCCTCTTTATGTGGTCTTGGCCAAAGCGTTTGTTTTAAGATCCACATCTTCAAGAAGACTCGCTGCAGAGGCCTCCAGTGGAGTGAAACATCCACAAATGTGAAACCACGTTGATTGAGCAAAACGTTTTGATTTTCAAGTTGAAGCTGGCTTTGTCCAATCCTGTCCAATACACAGTGAGGCCACGTCAATCACACAAATTAGTGAGAGATAACAACTCCTCAGTAGGTTTCATCTTCATTTATGAGCCGAATTGGATTTCTTCCCCTACCCCTTAAACTGTTGGGGCATTTGGAGGGGTAGCGGTGTCGGAAATTGTCTTTTGAAGGGTATATCTAAGTGGTAGACAGCTCTGTATCCCTCTGCCGCGAGGGTGTTCCAGAAACGCACAAGAGTTTATATTTTTAAATGTAAGTGATGACTATATCAGGAGTCTACAACCTGCAGCTCCAGGTCCACATGTGGATCTCTCCATGGAGGATCGTTGACCAAAGAGAAAATAAGTCATGTCGACCGTCAGAGTCAGCAGCTCCAAAAGACCAAAACTACCTAAAGAAAACAAACAAAGTCTACCAAACCCCAAACTAAAATAACTAAACCCAGCAGTGTAAGACTGCTGAGGACAAAGAGCAGAAGAGAACAAAAGAAATAAACTCAAATAGCAATTATTTAAAGTAAGGATTATTTAATTCGCATTTTTTAAATTTCTATTAGCTAAACATATCAATAGATGTCTGAGGTTCACATAGATGATAAACTCTGAAGGTTTTTAGATCCTGTTGACCTGAAGACGTCTGGTTTGATCAACTCTACCTCCACAATGAACAGATTTTATATGCAAAGAAAAACTTTGCTGACCCCTGAGCTATACGATTTAGCATGACTTTAAAGTCATAAAAATGATGTCATTGAATTTTCTAAACGCCGGCAGCTAAGCGCTAACCTGGCCGACTGGGGTCTAATGATGATGTCCTCGAGTGGGAGTGACAATATGTGTGGTAACTGCGTTTGGAGGCTAAATGTTGTGATCAGGAGAAGCCGAAGGGGAAGGATGCAGATTCAGCCATAATGGTCTTTACTTCTGAAAGTAAAGTCTACACAACCAAAGTTATGTTGACCTTTGACCTTTTAAAAATCACCTTTGGTACCTTCTACAAACTTAAACATCTCCTGGGGATTTTGATCTTTCGCCTCATAATCCCTCAGGAATCGTTGGGAAGCAAGTTGGAAAAAATGTTGAAATTAGAAATCGTAGATTTTGAACGGCGATAGCATAATGAGATCGCAAAAATCTCTGTTATATGAATACATTCATCAATGACTCAAGGTAAACAAAATGATATGACACACAATGTGGGCTACCGTTGCCAAGGAAATACAAAAATGTACTTTTGCCAATTCTTCTAAAAGTCACACAGACCTGTCCGTCACCCCCAGACAACCAAAAGCTGAAACGGTTGCTATGGAGATAAACCAACAGAAAAGCCGCCATTTTGAAAAAAACCTTTTCTTTTTAATGGGGTAGCAGCCGCTCAGCCAGTGATGGCGGTTGGCGCCTCTAGGCCTTACAACACTTTCATTTTAACAAAAGTTCCCCTCGAAGCATATTTTCTCAGAGCTCATCTGATTGGTGGGCGGGTTTTCCCGCCGCATTCCCGTCACTTCTGGTGTTGTTTCCCACAGGAGAGGAGCGCTTCCTCTTTTGTTTGCTCTCTTCCTGCCGGTATTAGTTGTGTAAGATTTCTGTCTTCATGAAAGTTCTGTGTGCAACAATAAAGTGAGGAAATGAGTACTATTGCTTCACTCCATGGTAACATCATATATTTATACGGGTGTAATATTTATCGGGGGCTCCAGGGTCGGGTTTCAAAGGGCTGGACTTCACAAACGGATGTTTTCAGATCATTATGTCTGTGGGGCCGAGCGAAACCAGACCCCCTTCTAAATAAATCCTTTTCTAGCGGAGTGGAACTTGTTTAAGTTGTCTAATGACATAATGTGCATTTTATTCTGTTTTTTGCAGTACTTGATGACGAGAAAAGATGATTTTTGTCAGTGATGTCACATATTTCCTACAATTTATTGCTTGTTGAGCACATTATGCAGCTCCAGCGGAGGGAAATTGTAATGCTCAGTGTTGACATTTTTGCTCTTCACAAACCATGTCCACATATGGAGAGACAAAAGCTGAAGCTCCTTTTGAGGAAAAACATTGTTTCTTTCCATAAATACGCTTCTATTCCAACATTTTGCAGATGCAAACGTTGTCATGGATGTGCATAGCAGGACATTCCGACTGACTTCAGCCGTTCCTGACGGAGTGTTGTCGCCGTTTGGGGTTCTTGTATTCCAGTTTAGTGTCTGATGGAGTTTCAGGAACGTGTCTGAGGATGAGCGAGCAAATCGAACTGCCTTTTTATGTTACTAATGTTTGTTTCACATGTTATTCCCTCTGAGATGCTACAGCTCTGCCCTGAGACTCCAAGAATAGTAGTTATGCTGCTGAATCTATTTAGACTAGCAGTTTGAATGTTTGTCTTGCTGGTCTAGTTCTGTCGTCTGGGCCAGAGGCGGGAACTCCGTTTAGCCCAAAAGTAATATTCCATTCCATCGCCTTATATGTTTATATCCTGGTATATGCTTTTATTCTCTTTTTCTCGTGTCAGTGTCTGTTTTACTGTCACTCCGTTTTACATATTTACTCTGCAAGTGAAACAGAATTGACAAAGTTTTAATTACATCTCATTGAAAGCAGATTGTTTTATATAGTCCAAAATCACGACGAAAATTTGGCTCATTGGGATTCATGCCGTTAATTTTACAGATGCAGAAAATCAGTCATAAAATATGAAAAAATAGCTAAAAACTAAACAGACTAAATAAAACTGCCCTTGGATGTTGGATGACTCTAAGCTACACGTGTCAAAGTCAAGACCCGGAGGGCCGGATCCGGCTGTTTTCATGCTTAGCCATTTTTTTCAGCTACATGCAAGCGGTTTTGGCTATGTTTTTTTTAGTTATTTAGGCTAATTTGGCCGTTAGCTAATCATTTAGCTGCCTATCAACTTCAACATTTTCAGCTACGAGCTCCAGTGTTTATAACGATCAGCACTAGCATCTTCAGCGGCCAAATTCAGCTTCCAGCATTCACACTAGCATTATCACAGGTAATGCTATATATCTAGTTCATAATTATGTTAAAAAGTTACAGTTTTAAAGTTTTAAAAATGTAGTTTTAGTGTGTTCAATAAACATTGATCCTGTTCATCCCGCGACCCAAGGTTGTTTTGGATTTTGGCCCCTTGTGCGATTCAGTTTGATACTCCTGATTTAAGCTCATCTCAGTATCAGTTTTACGTTGTTTGTGCAAATCTGCTTTTGGCTTCATTTGTTCCTCAATTGGAAGTTTTTCTCCAGTCTTCACTCTCAAAGGGTTTTTCTTTCTCTTCTCCTTTTGGTCTTTTTGTCCTCAGAACTCCAAATCAATTCAATTCAAATTCAAATAACTTTATTTCTCCGTCAGGAACTTCGTTTGCAGACTAAACGTCAGCACAAGTTCAGGCCCAGACATACGGAACTTTGTTAAAACACATTCATCAGCACAAATACATCAAATAGAAATAAATAGATCAATCAATCAAACCAATAGTGAACCAACAATCAGTTACATTCAGTTTTATCAGCTATTTAGTTGAAGTGGGAATGAAGCTGGTTGTGGCTCTCTTAGTGGTGAATACGAGGGAGCTGAACCTGCGACCTGAAGGTCAGATGGTAATGAGTATGAAGAGAATGTGAGCCGTCAGTGGAGATCTGTCATAATTAAAATCATATAAATACGTCTGAAGACTCTGATCATCTTTGAGTTATTTTCAAAGTGTCTCCCGTGGTCTTTAATCATGATTATGTCGTTTTTCTAAAACAGTTTCTGCAGAGCATCAACGTTCACTCCAAACGTGATCCATGCAGCAGGGGCGTCCAGTGTTAATGTTAAGGGAATATACTTATGAGATCTGTAGCGCGATTTGAATGTCGGGCGCCGTGCAATTTTGACCAATCAGGGACTCGCTTTGGGTGCGTGACAGCAGATGGAGCACAAACCCAATATGGAGGATCAGTCCTGCCATTCTCGTCCGGATCTTCCATCCATTTTCTCAACCCACTTCACCTCTTTCAAGGCCACAGGGTTGCTGGAGCCCGTCCTGCTACTGTTGGGTGGAGGCGGGGTAAATCCTGGACAGCTCTCCTTTAATGTTGTTTTTATTTTCATGTATTTTCTATGTTACAGTGCAGCTGTATTCTTTGTTTCCCATCAGCTGCTTCGTCTCTGCCTGCATTTTGTCATTAACACACAGATATCTTTAGTGCTAACTTGTGTTCACAAAAATAGTTTACATTTTTTTTCATTAAACGTCCCACTTCTGACACCAAAGAGCCACAAGAGTCCTCTCCCTGTAATTTCCATGTCGCGCAGAGAAGATGGAGATGCAGCTTTGTAACACGTGTGTGCAGGAGAACATGTATGTTCAGAGGAATCACATTTCAAACCTTCTGGCTTTTTATTTCTACTAGGACTGTCACGATTTGTCGACCGATCAACTATTAAAATAGTCGATGACTAATTTAATAGTTGATTATTCGTTACTTTATATTATATGGAGTCAGAGTGTATTGAAGTTGAAGAAAGTTGTGAGTGTTCAGCACCAAAAAGACATATTTGAGTCAGAGAAATCAAAACTTTATCTCCAATAAAAAATAGTTCCTTGTTTCAGATGCCGATCTCATTAGGTTTAATCTTGTTTTAATGCCAGAAAGGAAAGAAGCTGCACGATTGAATGAAAGTTTAATAAACTATCCTCTTATTTTTGGTCACTTTACAGCTCATGACTGTTAGGATGTGAGCTTTAAATCACTTTCACACGACCCGATTAGTCGACTGTTAAAGTATTTGTTTGTGGCAGCACTAATTTCTTATTCCATAAATGTTGAGTAATGATGCTTTTTAATCAATCATTCATGGACTTGAAGACGCGATTCCTCCTTTCGGCCCCCGCCCATCCCCCGCTCTGCAGTCGTGGTCAGGGGGACCTGGCTGGCGTGGCGATCCCCATGTCATCCCCTACACTCTGAAAAGATGGAAACATTCTCTAAATCTAAGCTCCACACACAGACCCCCCCACGCCCCCCGGTCAGAAATCTCTGTCATGTCCCGGCTAGCTAGCGGCTGCAGAGCGGGGAACAAGAGGCCCCACAACTAAGCCAGCTGTTCCCGACTCCCTCGCTGCCCTGGGCCCCACATTCCCTCATTCAATCGAGCTTTGTAGTTCTGACATCTTGGAACAGTTGAGCTGCTCAGCTTCTAATGCTGCTGTAATGCTGAGAGAGGGAGAGACAAAGAGGGAGGGGAGGGAAAAAAAGAAAGAGACAGGCTTTATGTGTGCTCGCTTGTTACGCTCAATCTCTGCTCCTCCCTTCTTTATCCGGACGCCCGCTCATCTTCAATCCCTTTACTGTCCGTCCTGATGCTCCAGACTCTCCTCCAACACAGCTGAGATCTCAATACACTCAGCCTGCAGTCAGGAAGGAGCGAAATCTCACATTTACTTTATGGCTTTGAGCAATCATCTTACAGTCTGTCTGTTTGCTGTTCCTGTGACAGCTGGATCTGCTGCCTGGATCCTGATTCTGTTCTGAGTCTAAAGCTACGTTCACACCGGCCGCTGTGAGGCGCGTTCAAACGGCCACGTCCAATGAAACGTTATATGTGTGTCAGGCTGGCCTGTTCAAAACTTCAACACATGTTGAAGTTAAACCAGGTTTACCCATCAGGAACTCGGCTTTGTGGAGATTTTTTTTGGTTTGTTTTTTCATTTCAAAAATGTTTTTTCGAACAATAAATAGAAAACAACAAAGAAATATTTTATATAGGTTATGAATTAAAATAAATGACAGTAATATATTTTTTGAAATGAAGTAGAAAGAAGTTAAAACTTTTTTAATCCTACCCTCTAAATGTGTAAACTCAAGATAGAATTGAATTGAAGAAACAAAAGAATAGAATCAGAATCGAGTGGATTCAGGCTGTGTTGGTATCTTTGTCAGTGATGGAATCCTATCAAATACTTTCACTGATGAAGCTGCTGCGCTGTAATTACATCTACTGCAGTTTAGTTGTTTATGTCAGCAGGAAAATGTGTACTTTAAGATAGATAGATGGATAGATATAAACTTTCTGAATCCCACTAGGGGAAACTGGTAGAGGTAGGGCAACACATCCTAAGACCAGTTGTCTAGAGGTGGGCAGCAGCCACGCAATTCTGGCATTTATCGGCATTTATCGCCCAGAAAAACACATGAGGAAGTTCAGGGTTTGATGTCAATAATCTAGAACAGCATAGACTGAAGTACAAGCAAAAATGAGACATTGACTATGTATCGATGTTGATTCACAAAGGTCCACACGTCTGTCCTGTGTCATCACACAGGGAGAGTGAAGTTTTCCTTGGTGGTTCATGCAGCCGCTCCTTCTTACTTCATGCAGTTTGTCTTTGGAAGCTCTGATACTTCCTAAACTTTACTGGAGCAGAACCATTAAAACAGAGAAGTCTCCAGAACATCTCTGAGATAGTCTGGAGAAGCATCGCCCACCTGTGCCGCGTCATCTGCACCTCATGTTATGGATAATTGACGTGGTTCCCATGGCTCCAGGTTTGCTACTGGCTGAACTTTGGAGCTTCTGCCAGCCTTGGATTTCACATGGCACTCGGGGAAGGCCGGCTTTATGGGGCAATCGAGCAGTTTTATCAGAAGATCTGCGATGATGACTTAAGTCCTCGTTCCACTCCCTCGTTTTAGTGGAGCTCCGGTTTGCTTGAACCGCTTCTCCTCCGTAATCAGTTCAAGGTACTTTTGCAGCACAAGAAAAATCTTTTCATGGGAAAATGAGCTTAAAATGAGAGACAACAGCCAAAACAGTTCTGTGCATGAATGCAGTCATGCATTTTTTTGTTCTGCGTGTAGTTGTGCATCTATGTGAGATTACACCAGATAACCTGCTTTTTTAAGGGTTTTTATGCTAATTTGGAGTTTAACAAATATTTAGCAGCATGCTAATGTTTTTGCTAATTTGTTATCTACTGGGGTTTTTATAGGCTCATTTAGAGTTTAGCTTCTATTTTAGCAACGTGCTAATGTTTCTGAGTAATTTAGTTTACTCAGGAATTTAAAAATATTTTGGAGTTTAGCTAGTATTTGAGCAACGAGCTAGCTTTTTTGGCTAATTTTGGAATCTACTGAGGTTTTTGGGGGCTAATTTGGAGTTTAGCTCATATTTTAGCAACACACTAAATATTTGTGCTAACTTGTCATGCACTAGGGATTTTTAAACAATTTTACTACATATTTTTTAGAAATGTAGTTCATCTTCAGCACTCTTTCATAGTTCTTTAATGAAATGTCAAGTCTTTTAGAAAATTCAACATTTTGCAAATAGCTTTCACATTTTCAACAAATCCATTCAGCAATTGAAGTAAATTGCGTCACCATTTCCAGCTAAGAGCTTCAGCATCTTCAGCCACTACTTTCAGCAGAAAGCATTCACACTAACATTATTGCAGGAAATGCAACTTTTCTAGTTTAAAAATGTTTTTATATTATAGAAATATAAGAAGCACTTTTACCTCCTCAATGCCTACTTGTTCCTTAACTTTTATTGTGTTTAACTACTTAAAGGGCAGCAATATATAAAGTCCACATAAAGCTAACTGAATTAAATGATTTTACTTTTTTCCTTGATAGAATTTTCAAAAACATTTTCTGAATTTAACCTTTCTAGACTTTCCACATGCACTCGTGCTCTGAGGCATTGGCAAAAATCTAAATGTCTATAAATAATCTACGCTCACCCGTTGGGGGGACCCGCTGGTCAATTACATGCAGACCTCCCAAATTCTTGCAAGTACAAGTTCTGCTCTAACGGAGCCCTTCTGCACAAATATGCATGTTGATCTCATAAATTCATTCCTCAGTTCCTGCGTTTGCATTTCATAATCCATGACTATCCTATTGTCTGACCCCAATAAGCATTTGAGAAAGGCTGCCTGTCTGAACAGTGTGCTTGTAGTTCTCACATGTGGCCTTTAGATGGCGCTGCTGCATTCGTTTTCTGCTGCTTCTCCCGGCCTGTTGCAGCTCTCACGTGCTCCAGAGAGCATGAGGAGGAGAAGCTTCTGGTAGATGAATGAAGAGAGCCCAGGGCTCCAGGATGATGCGGGAGATTCTACAGACAAACATAACAGTTTGTAGGGAATCCTGAGTTTACAGGAAGGAGGCGGGATCTCCAAGTCATTATCAGGATGTTTAGATGTTTTTATTCTAAAAACAACAAAGTTTGAATTGAAGATGTAACCGTTTGTGGTGGAGGAATCTGTCATTTGAACACTGCTATGATGTTACCTGACCAGGTAACTACGGTGGCCCTGAAGGGCAAATCAGATCAACAAAACATTAAAGATCACAATGACAATTCCAAAAACTAAAAAAGGATTCTATTTTAGAGATTAAAGCAACATTCTAAAACCAAAACACAAACATTTCGTTAAAGAAAATTAATTTCTAGAGTTCTATACAAATAAAACTATCAATACTCCTGATCCCAGAGGTATGATGATCACTTTGGACTGGTTGATGTTTTTAATTGTATATTTTTGTTTTTTCTTTTCCAATCTTCTCTTATTGGATCCTGAGTCGGCAGAATATTGTGTTTTTCTTTTTTACTGATTGATTCATTGATTTGTTAAAAGAGATTCTTTTTTGAATAATTTCTTTGTAATTGTGTTTTGGTTTCTCGAATGTAGTTTATCTTTAGTGAATATTGTATTTATTTTATTTATTAGTGCTTGTATTTTAGGTATTTTTAAATTTTATAGATTTTGAAATATTGAGCAAAATATTTCCCATAGAAAATGAATGAGAAAGTCTTTAAATTCAGTATTTTTGGGATTAGCATAGATTAGCATGTCTTCATCTTTTATAGTAATTTTCAAAAAAATTGTCCTTGAGCTTCTAGATTAGCATTATGCTAGCTCATTTGGGTAACTTGGCATCTACTGGGTTTTTTTTTGCCAATTTGGAGTTTAGCTAATATTTTAGCAACATGCTAATGTTTTCTGGTAATTTGTTATCTACTGGAGTTTTTATGAGCTAGTTTAGAGCTTAGATTCTATTTTAACAACATGCTAACATTCTTGACTAATTTAGTTCACAGAGAAATTTTAGGCTATTTTGGAGTTGAGCTACTATTTAAGCAACAAGCTAACTTTTCAGGCTAATGTGGCATTTCCTGTTTTTTAGGGAGGTAATTTGTAGTTTAGCTAATATTTTAGCAACATGCTAACGTTTTTGACTAATTTAGTTTACTGGGGATTTTTTGGGCTAATTTGGAGTTTACCTTATATTTAAGCAACACACTAAATATTTTTAGTGAAATTGGCATTTATTGGGGATTTTTAAGCAATTTTACTGTACTTTTTTTTTTAGAAATGTAGTTCTTTTAGCAAATTTAAAATTTTCAAATCGATTTTGCGTTTTCAGCAAATCCCTTCTACAATTAAAGTAAATTACGTCACCATTTTCATCCAAAAGCTTCACCATCTTCTCGACTACTTTCAGCTAAAAGCATTCACACTAACATTATCACAGGCAATGCAGCTTTTCTAGTTCTATTTTGCGTTTTGAATAGTCGTCATTTGCTCTTGCGTGGAGAGATTGAGACTTCTGTGCATTTGTACGTGTTGTGTGATAAATAAAACTTCACTTCTTCCTTTTGCTTTGATCCGTTTACAACAAACCTCCCAAACAACAAATGGAAATTCAATTATTTTGGTGCTTATTGAGTGTTAATAACCAAAGTGATCCACATGAATGCCCTCTCAGTCAACACTATTTTTATTTTCTTCCTTCTGACTTTCGGGCCTTCGCTGTAAAACTGTTTAGTGTTTTGCCCTCTTGGATTGTGGACTTTAAAGCTCAGACTCTCCTCATCCTGAACCACTTCCCTAAAGCTTCTGTGGTTGAGGAAAACACACGGGCGGTGGAAGAGGTTAAACCTGTCGTCTCTCATCATGTTTAAGCTTGTTTAAAAGCTGCTTTGATAAAAGACTGGGACTAGTTAAGAACTTATTTTAGGATAAACGAGGATTTCCGGTTTTCCTCGTACGGAATCACCTGCTGGTCTAGATTTTGCTCTACAGGAAGATATTGTATATTGTTTTAGAAAAACAAATATTATCAGGTGGGAGATGACACATAGACTAAGATCGTTGTCTATCAGATTGATGTGAAGAAATTCATATAAAAAGAAATCAGATTTTCCAAGAATTTCTAGAATTCCATCTATGCAGTCCGTCTGTCTGACCCTCGTCTATATCGGGATAATCGCTTTAACCTTTCTATTCTTCTTCATCTTTTTCCATAATTCTCATCATTCATCAGCGGCTGGGTGGCTCAGTGGGCTAGGTGAAGGGCTGACACCCAGGAGCCCTGGGTTCGATTCCCAGGGTTGTCCACTGATCCCCACCCAGATTGGGTCCTTAGACTCTTGACGCTGCTGCCTAACTGGGTCCCTGTGCCCCTCAAGTACAGGGTTGTGTCAGGAAGGGCATCCGGCGTAAAAACTCTGCCAAATCACTGATGCCAAACAGTGGGTGCTGTTACGCTGTGGCGACCCCGAATGTGTCTGGAAGGACCTAAACTCTGAAACGTAACGAAGAAGAAGCCGGACGTTTGTTAAAGCTGTTCTTTTACACACTAAAACGCTACGCTTGTGACATCATCCCTCCATACATTTTATGAGCAAATCTTTTGGTTTCTCAGCTGAAAAATGTCAGAAACTTTTTTTTCTCCTACCTAGAGTGCAA
Organism: Oryzias melastigma; assembly: GCF_002922805.2. Taxonomy (NCBI): domain Eukaryota; kingdom Metazoa; phylum Chordata; class Actinopteri; order Beloniformes; family Adrianichthyidae; genus Oryzias; species Oryzias melastigma. Next base: position 30,824,555 of record NC_050517.1, on the reverse strand, counting down.
ATTGTGGACATTATTTTTATATCCTCATATTTGCACATTTCTTTGTACATACTGACATGTTGTTTTATAATATATATTATATTTTGTTACATTTCTTTTGCACTGGAACGCCTCAATTTCACTGTCTATGTGGATAGTGAGAATAAAGACTTATCTATCTATATGAAATTAAAACAAATTTGTGTTTCTCCAAATATTTGCATTAAAATACAGAGTTGGAGCTAAAATGGAAAAAGTTCTGAAATTTCCTTTTGTTTTTGCATCAAAGTCGATCCAAATGTTTCATTTCTGGACTGTTTACATCTGCAGTTTGTTTAATGATTTAAATCATTTCAGTCATAAATGCTCCACAGTGAACATTTACTTTAGTGAAAATAAGATATTGTGTTGATTAACCTTTGCAAGATTTTATTTTGATTTTATTTATTTGCACTTAAACAACATATTGTAAAAAAAATGGTATAGAAATGTGTAAAAAGTAGGAAGAAACAACAAAAAAAACCCCATATTGGCTTAAATTAGAGCCTCTACCTAATAAAACTTTAAAGTTGACAAAAAATACAATTTTATTTATTCATAAATAAATTGTTTCTTTAGAATTAGGTAAGAACCTTTTCTTGTTGCTCTTTTGTTGTTTCCGTTTGTTTGACACAGAACAGAAACAACTGGTTTCATTTTATTTTGTTTACTTTTGTCCTACATAAATTTGGATTGAAAATAAGAGAATAAACATTTAAAAGGTGTTTATTTTATTGGAAAAAATGTTTTCCAATTTTCACATTTGTTTTGTAAAATTTTTTTAAAACAAATATTTAAGGCAGGTATACAATTTTTCGTGTTTTATTTTCCTGGAAGTGGTGTTAAATACAAAATGAAGATTTCTAATCACATGTAAGAAACTCACAAACCACCTGCTCGTTTTTCTGTAGCACATAGTTATTTTCATGATGATCAAATTGTTCTGGAAGAATCTTCTGGTGAATGGTGAGTTATCTTTAGACGAAACCTCTGAGTCTTGCTCAGAAAAAGGAACTTGATGGTTCACTTTCAGTGCATGTCATCACTTTTTACAGTAACGTTGGTGGTGAAATGATTCAGTGCAATCTCTGATCATGAGTGAGTTCCAAAAAGCAGAGTTTGGAGGGTGTTCTCATGCAGGCCTGCAGGTGTGCAACCATCAGAGGCAGGACGGTTGAACCCGTCCCTCGATAGACCGTCACCACGGTACCAGCCTGATGCGTCGAGCTCTTTGATCCACCACACTGCCGCTTCTGCCTCTCAATAGACTCCAGCTTCACCAAAAAGTTCATTGTGAGAGTTTAGAAAATACGACAAGAAGTGGAGATGATTGAGGTCTTTGTGTGTGTGTCCAAAAAACAAAACAATTTATGCAGTTTTTTAATAAAATGTTTACTCATTTGTTAATAAAGAGAAGCTACATGGTCAACTCTAAAACTGATTCTCTCAGGCACATAAAGTCACGGCCCGGGGGCCGGATCCGGCCCTCCAGATCATTTTATTTTATGGTTATTAATGACCCGATGTTATCTTGAGCTCATTTCTAACTTGTAAAATTTTGACAAAATACATTTTTATGGAGAGTAAAATATTGAGAGTTATTTAAGGTTTAAATTGATTTATTCTGGAATAATATTCCTGCTTTTTACTATTCATAATTATGTTAAAAAGTTGGTTTTAAAGTTTTAAAAATTGTCATTCTGCAACCTTTTGGACCATTTTGGTATTTATAAGATTTTTTAGGCTGTTTTGAAGATTAGCT
>NC_050517.1:30810341-30822619 GCF_002922805.2 Oryzias melastigma | reverse complement strand
GGCTATCAGCTTTAGCATTTTCACCTTCAGTGTTTTCAGCTATTAGCACTATCATCTTCAGTGGACAAATTCAGCTTCCAGCATTTACACTAACATTATCACAGCTAATGCTATATATGTAGTTCATAATTATGTTAAAAAGTTACAGTTTTAAAGTTTTAAAAATGTAGTTTTAGTGTTTAATAAATGTTTATCCTGTTCGGCCCGTGATCTAAGGTGTTTTGGATTTTGGCCTCTCCTGATCTGAATTTTCACATTTTCCTTCTTTTAAACACATTTTTACTCATGTTTCTAACGTCTACACTCATGATCCACATTTCGGTCTTGTGAAATAGGAGTCCATTTCTATATGATGCCATCAGAAACTTGCCTCACTCCGACAGTGAAGTCGCTGCATGTCGACGACATCGGCAACAAAGCAGCCGTTGTTGCAGGATGGAAATGCAGTGACGCAGAGCGACGGCATCGACGTCTCGTTCTTGGTATTCTGGTTTGTTGAGGATTTCTAGGAATGTAATGCAAGTGGTACTCTGGTTGGGTTTTCTATTTCCTGTTTGGTTTTTTTTCTTGGGGGGGGGCATATGTGTGCATAGTTTGTTGTTTTCATTGCTTCTTTAAAGGTGATCAACTACTAAACGCTGTTTTAACAGGTCAAGAGTGTTCCTGTTTTGTAAGGTTTTGTTTTTGCTCTTAAAGGTTCAAGAATGTGTTTTAAGTTATGTGGGATAAGAAATTATTCAACCTTTCTCAATCAGGATGATCATATTGGAATAAAAAGTATTAATCTGAGTATCAGTTCAGTGACAGAAAGTGAAAAAAATAACAAGAAAATATGTTTATTTTGGAATTTCAGTTGAATTAAAACTATGTAAAGTCATCCTTAAAAAACACCTGGAAGATGATTGGAGTGGGAGTTTACGGAGTAAATCACATCCACAAGTCGACAACCAGGCAGCCTGGACAGTTGCTGCTGTCAGAGAAGATTATTTCATTATCTGAATAAATGAAATGACATTTCCTAAGACAGTTTCCTTTGATTTGGTTTGTTGCTACGCTAAAATGTCTCATGCAGAAAAGCTGAACTGAGGAACGGGTTTGGAAATCCTGCGGTCTGGTTTCATGTTGGGAACCAAAATCAGGATGCGTTTGTCAGCAGGCCGTGCAGCAGCAATGGGAAACTCTCCACTACCTTTTTTTTTAATTTTCAATGACAGTGTATCAGACCCCCAAAAGCTGAAGAGATGAAAGATTAGTTTCATCTGATTCTGTGTGATTACCTTCATTTTTATCTAAGAGTGGATTCTTCAAATTAAAAATGTATTACAATTCTTCTGCTTCACTGTAAAAATAGCTTAAAAATATTAAGATGAAAATTACTTGAATGTAGTAAAATGATCTGTTCATGCAGCAAGTCATTTGTTACTAAAGACATCGTATTAATAAAAAATCATAACCTAGGATTTCCATATTATGAACCAAAAATGAGGAAAATTGAGATTTTAAAGTCTAACTGATGCATAGAATTACTTCAAATTCAAAATGGTTAATCGTTAATTTTGATAACAACAACGAAAAAAAATAGTGAAATAAGTGGAAATTAATTATATTAGAAAAAATGTGAACAAAATGAGCCCAGTAACTATTTATGTTCTATTATTAAAACATAAATTTGCGAGGGTAGCCTGAGCTGTGATCTTTTTCTTATTTTGTTAAGACAATAATAAAAAAGGTCCCCTATTCGAGACAGCCTTCAAAGTCAGTCACAGAGACACAGAAACACAGTGGAAGCAGCTCTCATTCAGACACGCCCCCCCAGTGAGATCAAAGTTCCAGTAACGACAAAATCTTTGAGAGATTTTTGTAGAACTCACAATAAATAAACCTGATCATCGTTATCCGTGTCTTCGCGGCATCTAGCTTAGCATCACATTTTTTCAGGCGGCGAGGAGCGAATTCGCCGCGCTGTGAAAGAGGGGCGGGGCATCGGTCTGCGGCTCAGAGGTTGTGGAGTTCTCATTTAATGGGAACAGTCAGCACATCAAAAAACGACGACATCCAGAACCTCAATATTTGACCCAACGGTCTCAACCGTGAGTCAGTATGTGACGAATGGGAATAAAAATGTGTTGATTTGGGAAGATGGAGGAATTCTTTTTATTACTGAAGTACAGACATTGGCACCGATTAGGAACTGAAAACAAAAAACGCTTTGGCACCAGAACCGACTAAGAACCAATCGGTGCCGAACCTCCTCCTGAGGGTCCCCGTCTGTTGTTGGTCCATAGAAAGACGGAGAGGACGACATTAGAAAGTACCAATATAGTGCTAAGCTTTCCACTTTACGGCGGTGTTCTTCTCAGCCCGCAATCTTCTGTCAAACAACATTAAGTTCCTGTTCTACCACAGATGGGGGCCCTCGAGGTATGGGTCAGTACCGGACCGGACTGCTCAGTGAAACGAGGTTTAGGATACACCTCCATTTGTTCCTGAGAAGATAAAAGACAAAAGGGGTCTCTACAACACAACACATATCTGATGCGTGAGGATGTGACCGAAGCCAGTTGTGTGTTTCTTCTGTTGCCATGGTGATATGGAACAACAGAAGGAGACATCATTTTGACCTATTTGTGTCGTTTCCGTGGTGGTTACCTATTTGCTGACAATAGGTAAAGACAACTGTTGTGTCTGCTGCTGGCGTTCTGCATCCTGATCATTCTGCTCACCTGGCAGGTGGAGCTAATGACCTTCATCAGGTGTTTCCGTCAACCAGGCAAAGCAGGAGGCGGAGCAGCAGGTCTTTGAGTTTTGCTGGTTTGTTTGGTTCTTCTCTTCCTCTTCATGTCCTCAGCAGTCTCACACTGCTGGGTTTTGTTATTTTAGTTTGGGTTGAACCTTGGTAGTCTTCATCTGCAGGCTTGCTTTGTTTCTTTTTGTTATCTAGATTCAATTAGGCAGCCTTCAGCAGAGAGCTACTCTGACGGTCATCATGGCCGGTCAGGAGTCTCTCTGACTTATTTATGTTCCAATCACTTTGTTTTTAATTTCTATTTTTACCAGCACAGTAATCCTTTCATTTTGTTTCTTTACAGGACACAGTTTCCTCTTCTCTTAATAAAACTGTGTTCCTCGTGTTCTTGGCGTCCGGTTTCAGATGTTACGGTCCTCTTTTGGACTTCCCCGTAGACTGAGGCCGGTGTGACTTTTGGGGTCGTAACAACAACTCTGACAAAAATGTCCAAGACTTTCTAACATCATCAATCTCAGCTGACGGTTGGCTAATAAAAGTGAACATATGGCTTCCCATCTTCATAACTCGTTTATCTCCCTTTTCCTCCGAAAAATCTCCTTTTTTTTAAAGGTTGGTAGGAAGACAAATGGAAGAAAATTGGTCCAAAGTGGTGTGTGGTCAGCCCTTGACAGTTGCCATGTTACTTATGTATCAGTCTGCTGCTCTTACGGCGGGGGCCGAGGCAGAGAGAGGGTCTTAAGAGATTTCCATCAGCCGGCGACTCAGATTTTCGAGCCATCTGGCACGCCGTGGCCGGAGCCGAGCTGCTTACCTTGTGACTCCGTGGGCCTCGGTCGGCAGCATTTGACATGTGTTTTCAAGGTCATGACCCCCAACTCATTTCCTTCTAGGCAGCCATTCTGACAGCAGGGTTACGTTTATATGATACCCCGGGATAAGTGCTACTTGAAAGTGCCAAGTTTCTGGAATCCGCTCTCTTAGCTTTGATACTCTGGTTTCTGTTATGACCCCACTCTGTCCATATTGGCCCTCAGTCCATCTGGACTTACCACACACACACACATGCAAATCTCCTCAAATTATCATCCAGCCTTCCACTCTAATGGGATGTTTCCCAGATTCTTCTTCGTTTAATGACCGACGTTCTGAGACTTTTATGCATTTTATTGTCTAATTACACATTTCCATCAACCTGTATGGACATTCGATTGGCGTTTGTCGTATTAACAACCGTTTTTCCATGGTACTGATGTCAAATCAAACATTTTTTGATGACTACCTGCTTCAAAGTTTGTTTTTGTCACCAACTTTTCTAAATCTGTGAATCCGATTCGAGCATATTTGGAGTTTTTCTGGTTCTGTGTGGTCGCTCACAAAGTAACTCTCCCCTGAGAGCTGCCCTGGAATTTGTTGAATCTTTGAACCCTGAGCACAGCCGGGCGCTTTCACAGGCCTGAGGAATCTTTCGGTGGTTCTCGGTGCCTGGAGGAGGGCATCAGGTGTCTCGCCTTCCTCTGGCTGACCTCAAGTTTTCGAGGAATGGAAAAGAAAGGAGGATTTATTCAGAAACGTATCAGTAAAGTCCCACTATGTGGGATTATTTTAGGTCTGACAGATCATCTGAAATCGATGCTTCTGTCAGGGTAGACGAGTTCATTCCAGGTACGCCTGATGCTGCTGTCCTCAACTGACTTGAGAAAGGGTGAAGCTGCCTGCAGCCTCCCCTCACTGGTGCATCTCATCCTCGCCGAGGCAACAATCAGAAGAATAGCTTTGAGAAAAGCATCACAACTTTCCTTTAAACCCGCCTCACACTCGAGCTGATCTTTTGGATTGACAAATACATCGAAGTTCCTGTTTATTCTTTTTGTTCTCGAGACTAAGACGCATTTAAACTGAGACACACCTAGTTTTTAGATCAATCTTTCTTTTTTTATGCACCTTTCTCTTGTTTCATGTGGTGTTTCTGTGAGTTATAATGGAAAAGCCCTGTTCGGTTTTGATTGAGTAAAAAGAGAGTTTGGCTTGTTGTGATCGTCGTTTGGCAACATTTCTTAGAATTGTAAGTTTAGACATCAAACGGAGCTGAAATGCATCTTCCTTCAGCTTGTGCTCTGTCTCGAATGTCTTTGTAATATATTCTAGGCCAGATCTGTGCAGCCTGCAGCTCCACTGTGGCTCTCTGGTTCAAGAAAAACTAAAAATGTAATTCCATTTTTCATTTAAAGAGTAAGTAGCATTTTTTTAAGTAAAGTAAACTAACTTAAATTGTATTCAACTGTTTTACAAACATTTGAAGTACAGTGAATCAAATTATACCAGATTTTAAGAGTTGTGTATCACAGAAAATAAATAGGGTTGTGAAAGTTAACATGTTAACACGCAATTAATCGAAACAGAATTAACGCGTCTTTGATAAACTTTAATTTTTTTTACAGTCTGTGATTGAAATTTGTATTAAATTAAACAAATAATACATAATTTATTTGTAATTTTGTTGGAAGACAAGAGCTGATCTGACAGCTGGAGCGCTGAGCGAAAGATCCACTGTGGTGGGCGGAGCCAAACAGAGTTTTCTGCTAATAGAAATCCAACAACGAGGAAACCAATCTTAATTTTATTTTGGGACGGGGACCGACATGAATTTTCTAGAACTACGAGCACTGGTGTAATTTCTATTTTTGAATTAAAAAAAAAAATCAAGGATTTCAATTATGAAAAACACGATTTAACCATAAGGGACACTTAAGATGGTTTATTTTTAGGGCTGGGAATCGATTACAAATTTTAATGAATTAATCACAAACTGGAAAAATTAATTGTGATTATTATTTTTTTTTAATCTGACTTTAAAATGTTTTGTTACATTTATTTTGGTTGCAATATTTGCCAGCCACCTATTATCTGCAAATAATCACAATATGAAATCACACACTAAATTTGATTTAGAACATTTATTTCTAACCCTTTGGAAGCTCCATCTTTTCTTTCTTTTCTCATAATTTTTTCTTATTGTGTTTATGAAAAATAATAAAAGAAACATTTTTGGGAGAAGTTTAGTCCGAGTGGATTTCAGGTCTTTTTTTAGACAACACCTTAAATTCTGCTTGTGTGTACTGACTACGGATGGATTTTTTATGGTCAACAACATTCAAACATCCATCAAAATGTTTCAGTTTTGGTTAACGATGAAGCCAAACTGCTTGATGGATTGTTGGAGCATTATGGGTAATGTAGTCAGGATCCTGGTGGAGTGATACTTACTGTTCTTCAACTGTTGGTGAAGGAGTTGAAAAACGTTGAAGTTTATTACTTTTTTTTGTTTGCCTAATAAACCTCGCCCAAAAATGTTACTTTTTCAAATAAAAAATATTGTATCTTCCTTTTAATTAGAAGCCACAATGGAGGAGATATAGAGCCGCACGGAGCCGACAGCTGCAGACAGAAATCAATGCAACAATTTAAAAATATGATAAAATCATTTCAAAATGTGTACTATAAACATGTATTAATTAACTTGTAATGGGTCAAAATTTCAAGGTTTCTTTAATAATCTGAATTTTTTTTTACTTTTTAAATAAAGAAGAGACTTTCATCTTTTATTGTTGTATATATCTTTATCCCCCTTGTTATTTTTTCAGATGTGTATATATATACGTGTATATATATATTCATATTTCTATTTTATCTTTTTATATTATTATTATTTTTTATCTTTTATCTTTTCTACATAGGAGCACAGGTCACTGGAACCAAATTCCTTGTATATATTCTATACTTGGCCAATAAAGCTGATTCTGATTCTGATTCTGATTCTGATTCTTATCTCTGTGTTTTTCCAATTCAAAAGTGACTTAATCTCCAACTATTCCAGGGAAATGAAACATTTCTGTGTTCTCTTTATGCTTTGTTACAGTCTGCTGAAAGACTCATAGAATTCGGTAATAATTGGCGTCTCTGGGACTTCAACTGTTCAACATTAAAGAGGGAAAATGAACCTTATAGCACTAAGGGTCTGATTCAGTGAGAGATTCGCTGTGAAAGAATGTGCATGCTAATATGTTTTACATGCTATTTGCTTATGCTTTGCGGGTGATCAATGAAGAATGACTGCAGGATCAATAACAGCTGCAAAAGCAGTCCTCACGAGGATTGATTGAACCCAACAGTTTAAAAAAATGCTCTTCTTCTTCTCTTAAACGAAGAGCAGAAACGGATCAGCAGATGAAACCGGCTGCAGGGCTGTGTTAATGCAGTTTTTCTGTGACATGATCGCTTGGATGTGAAGTTCAGGAACTCCCAGGACCTGTTCTGTGCTCTTCCTGTACTGAGGAAGCTAAATACTGAGAGCAGCAGGAGAAGAATACATCCTACTAGAGAGTATGCCTTTAGTGTCCAAACTAAGAGAAAATAGTCTACAAACAAATCCAGATTTTAACTCATAATTTCATTTAATCTCTTGAAGTCTAAAACTTAGTGACATAAATGATGAAACTGAATCAGATCCAGCATCAGGACTAATTCTTATGAGTGAATCTCAAACAAAGCTCAGCTTTTCTAGTCTTAATATGGTCACACAACACCTGGAACGACCACAGAAGGCCAGCGTCAGTATCCTTTGAAAGTGTTGTTTACTGCGTCGCCTCTCTCACTTACCAAAACCCAATAAAAACTCAAAAAGGAAACCCTGACTCAGAACAGATCAGTGAGCAGCGCCGTCATCTCTGTCAGACGGCGTTCTACCTGTCCCCGTCGTCATGGAGCCTGATTGTATCAGGACAAATGTGGTTAAATAGTTCAGACCAAAAACCCTTAGGGGGCATCAGATGTAAACGAAAACAAAAAGGTGTCACTTCAGGACAGAGTTAACTTGTGTTGAAAAAGCCAAAATCCATGTTGATGGAACACCAGGGGCGTGATGCTACGTCAGCTTGTGGAGAGGTCCTGCGGCGCGTCCTGAGCCTCAGCCGTGGTCATCCGGCGGCAGCGCGTTTTTAATGCATTGCGGCGCGTTGTGGTGCTGCAGGTTGTAAAGTTTCCAGAGTTCAAATATCTGAACTTTGTTGAAGAATGAAGATGTTGTGTTATCAGGAGTGTGTGTCTTTCCCTCTCACACGATTCGATACTCGATCCACAAATCCATACATAGAGGATTCAACTAACTTTGATACGATACAGTCGGTTCTTTTACAAAAACACTAATATCTGGGCATTTCTTGTTCATTTTAAAGCTATAAATAATAATTCACAGGATTTGACTGAGAAATGTGTTCAGGTTTTGACTAGAGCTGGGTTGATAAACAATTTATAAAAATTTAGATTGATTTAGCACATAAAGCTAAAGTCTGCTAGCTTGATGCTAACTTATAATAGAATTTCCCATAGGACGGCTAATGCTAACGCTCGGTTGACTCAAACATACATTACTGACTAAATGAACATCTTTATATGAATTTTCTAAACTCTTTTAAGGAAATATTTTCAAAATGAACCTTTTGTGGTCTAAAACACAGTTTTTTCCTCATACTTTCTTCTTCTGGAATAAGGTGTAATGCTACAGCGCGATCGCCACCTAGTGGCCAAACTGAAACTCCCTGATCATTTTTGTTAGAACTTCTTCTTTAGAGAATCCATGTAAGTCTTTATGATATTTCATTATTCATTCAAATCATATAGTAGATTATTATTGTATTTCTAAACAAATGTGTCTAAATGTGTAAACTTAAAATTACATTGAGTGGATTGAAAGAATCGATCCAGGCTCTTGTGAATCGAATCTGGAGATCATTATTGATACCCAGCCTAGTGTTGACTTGGAGGAAGTAAGCTTATGATTGGACGCGTTTTTGTTTGCATTGTGTGTAGGTAAAAGAGAAACTGCAGTTTGTCAAAAATGGATTATTTACTTCCTGATTCTGTTTTATACCTTTTACCCAACATAATGTTGTTCATATCTGTGGTTTTCAAACAATACTGCAGTCGTTTGATCAATTTTCGATTCGTATCTAATAGAACACGTTCCTGGTGTTCTGTTGAGTCCATGTGTTCCATGCAGCCGTTTCACCATGAAAACATGTTCTCCGGGGTTGCTCTTGAGGATCTGGGATGTTTGTTTCTGGGAGTGGTAGTCACCTCAAGCGCACCGTCATGACCCAGGAATGCAATCAATGATCGCTATTTCTCCATGATCGCTTGGAGGCACAAGAGTGGAGGAATGGCACGAGGAGTGGGCACATGCTTTACTTGTTGCAGCTCATCATCTTTGATAGGGCTCATCGTGTTTGGACATGAACGCTAGAAGAACAAATATTTTTAAAATGCATCCTGGTGGCCAAGCATCAATGAAAATGTCATTTTAGAATGTTAACGGTCTGTAAAGGTTTGGTGTTGATTTGTCTCATAAACATGTGAAGTCTTGGCTGACGTTGCTTTGATGATGGTCTAAATCAGGAGTTCCTGAACTGTTTCACTCAGTGGATCTAAATCTAAATGGGATTCAGGTCCGCGGGACAAATCCAAGGAGAAAATAAAGAATCTGAATATGAAAATATGCTCTCTTGAATTGATCCGTTAGCCGTTGTCGCTCCATCTTGGCTAGCTAAAAAAAAAGCAGCTAAAAGCATCGGAAGAGACAGTGAAGGATCCTGGGAATTTCAAACACAAAAAAAAGCCCGGGCTACGGAGCCCCTAAAGGGACATCGGAAAAAAAAAATTAAAGTTAATAAAAAAATAAAATAATAAAAAATAATAACTGGTGCGCACCACTTACTACTTACACCACCAGTTAGTAAGTGGTGCCCACCAGATAGTAATGTTTTTTCTTTTTAACTTTAATTTTTTTTTTTCGATGTCCCTTTAGGGGCTCCGTACAGGGCTGACTCACTTGGGATGTTTAACCCGTAGCCGCAGGCAAAGAAGGTGCTAACAGCGCCACCCGGAGGCCGAAATTATGTTACGGCCGAAGAGTTGTGGAACACCATAAAGGACACGTGTCAAAGTCACGGCTCCAGATCATTTTATGGTTATTAATGACCCGATGTTATCTTGAGCTCATTTCTAACTTGTATAATTTTGACAAAATATATTTTTATGGAGAGTAAAATATTGAAAGTTATTTAAGGTTTAAGTTGATTTATTCTGGAATAATATTCCTGCTTTTTGTGTTATTCATAATTATGTTAAAAATTACGGTTTTAAAGTTTTAAAAATTGACATTCTGCTAACTTTTGGACTATTTTGGCATTTACTAAGATTTTTTAGGTTATTTTGGAAATTAGCTAATAATTCAGCTGCATTCTAGCTGATTTGGCTAATTAAGCTTTTTACAGTTTTTTAGGCTGTTTTGGAGTTAAGCTAATATTTCAGCTACATGCTGCAAACTGTTTTAGCTAATTTAGGATTTTTCAATTTTTTAGGCCATTTTTAAATTTAGCTATTTTTTCGCTGCATGCTAGCATGTTTTGGCTAACCTAAGTTTTTTTTTTTTTTTTTTAGGATAATTTGACATTTAGCTAATATTTTAGCTGGCTATCAGCTTCAGCATTTTTAGCTATCAATTTCAGTATCTTCAGCGGCCAAATTCAGCTTACTGCATTCACACTATCATTATTATAGGTAACACTATATATCTAGTTCATAATTATGTAATAAAGTTACAGTGTTAAAGTTGTAAAAATGTTTAAAAAAAGTTTATCCTGTTCGGTCCGCGACCTAAAGTGTGTTTTGGACTTTGACACACCTGCCATAGAGAATCAGTGGTAAACGGATAACGGGTTTTAACTAAGGTCTCCTTGGCTTCCACAGTCACGACTTGAGGGGCCAAAAGATAACCTTTGGCGGGCCAAATTTGTCCCACTTTGAGCACCCACGCTCTTAAATAGTAAAAAAGGAGGCTAGAGAGGCTGCAGGACTCACGCCATCAAACAGGCTCTGTGTTGGTCTGACTTGGTCAGAAGTTCAGTCATTCCGCATTCTTGAATAAAGGATAAAGCTAGTCTAATCCCCTTTACCAGGTAGCTAGAGTTGGCCGTGGAGCCTGAAATTCCTGCAGCATACCACTTTGGGGAAGTTGCTAGGGTTTGGATGGACAATTCTCAAACAATAGCAAAGTCTCATTCAAAGAAAACGGGGTTTAAGTTCTGTGAGAAAGCACCACGGAGATGGGTACCACATGGAATTTGAAATATTTCTGTTGCTTTTCATTCAAACAAAAACAAACGGGAGATTTGGATTTTCCTGAAAAAGTGACGATGATGGAGGGACTGTATGTTGTCAGTTTCCAGCTTACCTGCTGACCAGAATGAGCCGGTAACCTGCTCAGAGTCAGCGAGCAGGATCAGTCTGACAAAAGTGACTTCAGAGACACAGACGGCAGCGTCCAGCTCCTTTATTCGCCTCCACAATGACTAAAGCCGCTGCAGAGGTGGAGCAGCATTACCGGCTGGTCCTGCTGCTCCTCGTGGGTCTGTGGATTAACGGTGAAAAGGCCCCCAGAGGAAATCTGTGGGTAAAATACATTGGGCCGTCTTTGTCCAGTGTGTCTGCAGAAGTGACTTTAGCCCCCTGTCAGCGCAGCCTGGTAAAACCCCTCAACAATAGCCATTCATCTGCTGTACTGTACATGCCAAACGGCTGGCATTCCTATTCACAAGTCGGCGGTCTGAGTCTGAAACCACAAGTCTGAGAGGAGGATCTGATTATCTTTAGTGTCCTCATTACTGACCTCTCAGCAGACATGTTTAATCGGTCATTCACAGCTGATTATCTTGTTGCTCGTTCACCTTTCAGGAGATGTGAATTAAAGGGTAACCAAACAGTAAATCAACTCCTGACCTCTGAAAATGGGACTTTGAAAATGCTGTCTGTTGCCACATTTTTGACAATTTAAAATAAACGTGTTTAATTCCTGAAAATGAAGTCTAAAACAGTCTGTGTGCCCCCCCCTACACATCTCTATAAATTCATTATTTCTCTGTTTGTAATGACTAATTGATCCACTTTGAATGTATTAGTTGTAAATTAACTTGAAATAAATCTGTTGTTTTGTTAATGAACAAATGATGTGTTGACCAATGAGAACTTTTAAATGTCTTTGTTATTGCTTGATTTGGTTTTATTGATTGATTTTAAGCATTAAAAATAATTGGATATTAAAAAGTATAAAAATACAGAACACTAACATATCAAACCCATTTCAGATATAAAGTAATACAATGATTAGAAAATAAAGACAAAATTAGCGAAGATGATTGATGCATTAAGGAATACACAGATGTCACATCAGATTAATTACCATATTTTCTGGAGTATAAGTCTCACTTTTAGGAGAAAAGTCTGATGTTTCAGAACAAATCCGCCAAGCAATGCTAAAAAATAAATAAATATAAGAATGCTAATCTTTTGATCTGTATGAGAAAAATATCAAAGTTTAAAAGGAAAACACTCAGATGTTCTTCCGTTTGTTTTGGACGACACTTTTTCTTCTGCTGCTGCTGTCAGTTGCATATTCTTCGGGGACAGCACCCTCTAG
>NC_050517.1:30778107-30810207 GCF_002922805.2 Oryzias melastigma | reverse complement strand
ACTTTTTTTCTCGTAAATTTACGACTTTTAATCTCGTAAATCTACGACTTTTTTCTCGTAAGTATATTGAAGTCGAGGCGAGCCTACAGTCCAGCGAATTTATGCCGTGCGCTGAAGCAGACCAACCAAACTGTGAAAAACGTCGTGGATTTCATCAGGTAAACTGAATGTTTAAAATATTTCAAGTGTTTGGAAGTTTCTTTATTTGATTTACAGTTTAGCAGTTACGACTTTTTTTCTCATAAATTTACGAGATTAAAAGTCGTAAATTTACGAGAAAAAAAGTCGTAATATTACTTTTTTTTTTTTTTGGTGGCCCTAATACTCAGTCATATAAGTCACACCCCTGACTAAACTATGCAAAAAAACTTCAACTTATACTCCAGAAAATACAGTCAAAACAGTAGAATCATTATGAACTGAAGTGGATCAGAGTTTGATTTGTTTCAGTAAATCTTTAATATGAAACACTTTATGTAATAAATATGTAGTACACATTGATTATCATCAGAATGTATATCCTTGGTAGATTTAGTAATCATACATTGGTAATCAAGAAGAAAAAAATCAATTCTTTATTGATTTTAACCAGGAAGACTTTAACATAATTTCTATCTCTCTGGGTTCATTATTTAAGTCACATCAGGTTCATTATCAAAGTTTTATTAACTCTTATTGAAGGTATCTAACTTATTAAGTATTAATGTCTTTACCGTTCTATTTTTGGCTTTATTGAAGGGCTAACACAATTATTTGTATTGAATAAATTCCCAAATTTTGTAATTTTTTTTAACTCAGACCTTTTAAAAATGAGGAGCGAAAAAAATAGAATTAGATGTTTTCATATAAACTGACTGCTTTTTATTATCAGAGCACATTTACAAGGTGCTCCAAGGTGTTCTCTGGTTTTTCACCAATGATAATATCTACTGAAAGATGCTGATGTTCATATGAAAACCTACTTCAGGACAAAGAAACATTTCTTTTTCTTTTTAGAAATGAAGGTTTTTACAGAATCTGTTGGTCTCGATTGGCTGCATTCAGACTTTTGGGTTGTATGCTGAGACGGTGTATCATTTCCGAGCTCACCTGCTCGTCACACCTTCACTATGAGACAAAGATAACCCTCGCTTTGTGGCATCCACAGAAAAATACCCGGCTCTGTTTGAAGATGGCTAAAAATGGACAGTTTACAGGGATTTCTCTCGGGGGCTTCCGCTCGTCCCGATATCATTTCGTTCCTGTCACCTCCACACAGTCATACAGCAAATGTCAGTACCTCCCATTCAGGCCGGCCCAAACCATGTGGGTGCACATGTCTCTGTCAGTCCCTTGTGGGATGCTCCTTTCCCACACTGTTAAAGAAATGCTGCTAGAGGTCGGTTGTCCATTCCCAACCGGCTCAGCGTTTCAGTGGCTGGAAATCCCCCAATGCACAAAGAGGCCAGATATGATACCACAGTACTGCAGGCAAGGGAGGGAGCCAAGACAGTATTGATATGGTTAGCACCTCTGTCTGGGAAAATCCTTAAGGGAATGCAACCAATTGTTAATTGTATGGGGCTTCATTGTACCCCAAGTGGCAGTATGCGTTACTGGCTTTGAATAGAGGAGACGAGTACACTCACTCCTGATCACTGTTGAGTTTTTGTGAGTCATTTTGGTTCTGTGGTTTGTGTTGTGGCACATTCATCTTCTACGGGTCACATGTGGCATCACGTGTTGGTATATGTGTTGAATATATGTACAACTGAAGTATTCTTAAAAGGCATATGCCGCGAAAAATCATGTTTTTGGAGCTTTTCAGTGTTTTATCATATTTATTCTTCACTATAACGAAGCCCAAAGTGATATTTTGATCCGTTTATGGATCTCTGAGTAACGTCCGTTCAGACCGGACGCAGAAATGCTGCAGAGCGTCGCAGAACGGAGGAGCTTGCATTCGGCGCCCTATGGTGCAGTTCGTAACAGACGCAAAGAGGTGCTTAGCGCCGTGCAGCAATTGTTTCAACATCTGATCTGTTTTACGTGATCCAACTATTCTGGCAGCAAGTTACACCAAGACACATGAGAAAATCCGGTCAATTTTCAAAATATAACCAATTTTTCACAATAAAATACCACAATTTACAAATGCAATCATATTTTTTTTTGAGTTGTAAATAAACTCAAACATGCACTCATCATTTATTTCCTTTTGTAAATCCAGCATCTTCAATCTGTGACACAGTAGAACGGCATAAATTGAAGTACAAGCAAATATGAGACATCCACATTTAGCGACATTGATTCACAAAGATTTAAGATCCACACAAACGTCTGTCCTTGACGCAGCCGAGCGTCATCATCGCGCAGAGCGTTTCTGTACAGAGGGATTCTAAGAGAGGAGGAGCTCTCACAGTTGATCCGTCTGATTGGTTTTCTGCTCATCCTGTTTTTAGCAGGTTAGCTAAACGCTGGAGGGCGCCGGCCGCTCATCTGTGGTTTGTTGTTATGGTTGCCGTATAGCTGATCAGTATTTTGGCTCCACAGTTTTGAATCCTCATTATCAATACGTTCTGATCGATGTCGTCTCTTTGTTTCAAGTTTTTGTTTGAGTTTTTCCCATCTCTGTTGGCGTTCGGAGTTTTCCTGCATCTGGGTAACCCTTCAGTCCCATGACAGGAGGGCGTCTCAGTCCACTCCCAAATGGACTCTGGTACGGTTCGCTTACAGTGTGAACATGAACCGGTCCAGATCCGGCCAAACTCCATTCATTGGGTTTGCAAATGGCAACAGGACAATAATCATCATTTGCTCCCATGATTTCTGGCCAACCAATGAAAATGAACCCTAAACGTTCCCGGTGAGAAGTGGTCCTAAAAGTTTGAAAGAACCCAAAAAGGTCTCGTCTGCACACAAGTTGTGTTTCCGTTTGAGGTATGATCAAACTGGAAGAGGGTGTGGTTTG
Organism: Oryzias melastigma; assembly: GCF_002922805.2. NCBI lineage: Eukaryota > Metazoa > Chordata > Actinopteri > Beloniformes > Adrianichthyidae > Oryzias > Oryzias melastigma. Next base: position 30,807,257 of record NC_050517.1, on the reverse strand, counting down.
AATGCACTTCAGAGACAGAGATGCACAGACCCATATGTATGTATTCACTGACCACATGGTGCCTTCTGATCCATGAATGAGGCCTTCACGCCGTCACACATTCTGGCCAAAAGCTCCACGACTTCTGCCGTTTGAAACTCTGCTTCTGCACAGAACAGAACCGTCAGTGAGGACTGAAGCTGTCCTCACGGCAGTGCAGCTCCAGAGTCAGATCTTGATTGAAAAGAAGAACTGGGTTTCAGAAGCTGGTGAGAAATGCCGTCTTACTGTCAGTCCTTCATGTGGTCTCACGCTCGATTTACACCGTCGGTCTTCCGCCTCAACTTTCCTTTTAGCATTTTCCTTTAAAGCCTGAATGGAACCTGATAGAAATGATTCATGTGGATGTTTCAGCTTCAGTGAACACGACAGCTACTTAACAATATATAAAAACCTGTAAAAGCCTAAATATGATCTGATTCCACCCTCTATTTTTGGGGATTTTAGACAATAGCAGCTCGACTTGTTTTTATTCAAATTCAATCCTAACAATTTCATTTACATGTCGGTCTAACAGAACTTTTTCCTAATTTGTTTGCCCTCCCAAAGGTCACGGTCCACAAAGAATTTTCTGCCGCCGACACTATTTAAAGCCGTTGTTTTTCTATGGTTGTGCGTTGGTTGTTTTCGACAGCTTGTGGACTCATTGTTTTTGTTCCAACACGTAGATCTTTTGTTTCGTTTGGTCAACTGATCTCCAAGGAGCTGTGTGCCAGCTGCAGAGCTGGCTACAAGTCTACCAGTTTGTGTCTGACATGCAGCCCTCCAAACCCACCACCACATAAACAGGAAGTAAATGAAAGTTACTGTTCTTGTAGGCCATGCTCCAACACAATGTGTGTCATTTTAATTTTAGACTAAAGCTTCATTTCTTTACAGCTGCTGTTTTCACCATGAAAGGTTTCTGAAACAGAAGGGACTCTTGGGCCGCACAGCCCATCCAGGAGCCAGATTCTGGGTCTCTGACTCTTCCATTTGGACCTGAACAGAAACATTACCAGCAAACTATTTCATTTTAGTACTAATACACCAAGTATGATGACATTAAAAGCAATGTGTTCATTCAAATACTACTTTAGCATCTTGTAGACAAAAGTTAATCATTTGCAAACACAAAAGGACAACTTGTGTGGACAAAATACTAACTTGTACGCAGAAAATGCCAATTTGTGAGCACAAAATGCTAAATTCTGTCCACAAAATACAAATTTGTCCACACGAAATGCTAATTTGAGGGAACATTCCTTTTTTCTTAATGTCATGTCCAGATTTAGCACCAAACAAGTTTACATGTTTATCTAAACTAGGGCTGTCCAAACTGCAATAAAGGTCAGATTTGATGAGGTGAAAAAGCTAAACATTCTTTAAATTGAACTATTCAAAACAAATTGTATTTCATTGGGATACTTTTTGTTTCAGAAATATATTTAAATACATGTTTATCAAAATGATTGTGAATTTCATATTTGAAGATGAGAAATAAAATAAAGAAAAATAAGTTAAATCTGGTTCAAATGAAATGATAGAAATGATTCAAGATTCTCATTGGGAACTTCTACATTTAAATCACGTGAAAAGGACAGAAAAAGTCTTCTTCTTCAGAAGTATAAACCACAGTGGTGTTGTTTACGGAAACAATGTTCTTCGTCTTTGACCCCTAAAGCTCTAAAGGTCAAGCAGCCACAGGCTCAGGTTTACAACAGCCTGTGACATAATAAACCAATCACAATCAAGAAATCGAACCACAGTTCTTAGAAAGTGCTGGGGCCTATATGACTGATTTAAGACAGGAGCCTGTGGGAATTTGATTGGGGGCCGCATTTGGCCCACGGGCCGGCCTATGGGCATGTCTGATCCAAAGGTGATACACACAGTTTCAGTGTTTTGTAGTGGATTTGAAACTTCATTGGTTTGTATAACTGCCCTGCTTCACGGCCTCCTTTCCATCTTCCATTGTCTACCTTGTTCTGACACTTCTGGCCTTCGCTGCTTTTTAATCCCTGACATTGTTTGGAATTAGGAGTGAGCAAAAATCCCCCTTTGATAAGGATGAAGAAATATTGCAAGGCTGGGACACAAGCAGGAAGCCAAAGTATTATTTTAGCTGAACAAGGACTCGAGGCAGCTAATTACATGGAACAGAGGGTTAAACAGTGAAGGATAGTGGAGCACTGAAAGGACACCTCATTAATACACTTCATTTATTGCCTTTTTAATGCCAAACTCAAAGCAGTTTGAAGGATTTGTAAAGGGAGAGTTGGATGTGTAGCGAGGAAGACTGTTTGTAGCTCGGTTGACTCCAACAGGCGCACGATAAGTCGTTTGATTGAAATGGACAATTCCCCTTGTTTGAACCTAATGCCACCACTTAACAATAACTGCTCTTAGGAAAGGGTGGGATGACATGATGACAGAGCGGGAATGTTGGCCTTGGACTTTTTATAAGCACAGACGTAAATATGGAAAGATTTAAGTGGAAACACGAGAGCTCATTTTGAGAGCGGACAGGAAAGTGAAGCCATCAATACCTCAGCAGGTCCGAGTCATTTTCCCAACTATCTCCTAAACTGAAGAGACTTTTTCAGCATCTGCAGCGATCGCTTTTAGAGCAGCTTCAGTGTGGGATCGTAGCAGCACCAATAGGTCACTCAGAGTTATGATTTGGACTCTGAGGCATTTGTGCAGAAAGGTTTAACCCTTTAACAGCAGAGCTCCAGTGTTGATGTTCTTTGATTTACTGTCATTTTTTAATTGCTAACACAGTAGATTCTCCTTCAGAGTCTGTTGGAATTATGTTGTTACATCCTGCTGCTACTGCTGGAACCTTTTCCATACAGTCCTCCTGCTCACCTGGCAGGTGTGGCCAATGTGCCCTAATTGGCACCTGCTGGTTATTTAAGACAGAGGAGGCCACAACAAGGCAGGCTGTGCAGCATTTAGGGTTTATTTTAAGCTGTGCTGGTTTGTTTGTTCTTTTTCCCCTCTTTGTCCTGAGGAGTCTTACACTGCTGGGTTTTGTTATTTTAGTTTGGGGTTGGTAGTCTTGATTTGTGGGCTTTGTTTATTTGTTTTCTCGAGGTAGTTTTGGTTAGGCCGCCGTTAGCAGGGAGCTGTCTTTTTGTTTGGACCAGCACACTAATTATTTGATGGTTTTTGTTTCATTTCCTTTTGTAATAAACTGTGTACTTTTTTTCTCACTGGTGTCTGAATTTTGTCATGGTCCCATTTTTGGGGCCATAACAAAACGATTGAAAAGCTATACTATGTTAAAGATTTTTTGCTTAAGCGTCACAGAGAACGCCTCAGGTGTTAAAATGAAGACACTTTATGCTGCAGAAAAAAATCCTGCTTTACAGAAAACATAATACATTTATCCTCCTTACGTTTAAACCAGGGGTGTCAAACTGAATTGGACAAGGGGCCAAAATCCAAAACACTAATAGGTTGCAGGCCGAAAAGGATCAACATTTATTGAACGTTCTAAAAATACTTTTTTTTTAAAACCGTAACTTTTTAACATAACTAAGAACTAGAAATATAGCATTACTTGCCATAATGCTAGTGTGAATGCCATAAGCTGAATTTGGCCGTTAAAGATGCTTGTGCTGAGAGCTAAAGATGCTGAAGCGGATAGCTGAAAAAAAAAAAAAAAACGTAGCCAAAAAACTAAAGAAAAGCCTAAATTAGCCTAAACAGCTAGCATGTAGCTGAAATATTAGCTAAACTCCAAAATAGCCTAAAAAAATCTTAGTAAATGCCAAAATGGTCCAAAAAACTAGCAGAATGACAACTTTAAAACTGTAACTTTTTAACATAATTATGAATTATAAAAAGGCAGGAATATTATTCCAGAATAAATCAATTTAAACCTTAAATAACTTTTAATATTTTACTTTCCATACAAATATATTTTGTTAAAATTATACAAGTTAGAAATGAGCACAAGATAAAATCGGGTCATTAATAATTGATCGAACCGAGGACAGTGTGCATCATTTATCGAAGAAATCAGAAGATTTGATGTAGTTTTTGACCTGAAGTCAAACGGACCAGAATGTCACCACATGGCGTCTACAGTAGACCGTCCGGACCAACGTGAAGAAGGTCAAAAGAGAGCGCTCATGCCTTCTAGCACGTCATGCACGGCCATCTCACTGAGCAGCATTACAGCCCACACACACATGCAGCTGTGGATACATGCACTGTACCTAAAGCAGCATGCTGTTCTCACAAGCCAACACTTGCCCTCTTCCACTTCAGGGGCCTCATTGCAGCCCACATGTACACCCACGCGTTCCTGTTGCTGCATTCGTCTTACCGACTGCACTGGCTGAGCCACCGAGCCAGCTGGTGACAACAACACTTCCGCCTTCGCTCGTCTTTAGTGCTTAACTGTTGTGTTCTCCCATCTGTGGCAGCTGGTCTGGGTCAAAGCTTCATGTTACCCACACAACTGGAGCTCGGCGGTCCTGAGGACTCCCAGGCTCAGCCAGGATCACGGGGACACACACAGACACACAGCAGCTCCAGTTATCATGGCCATATGTGGAGGTGAAGAGGTTCAGACGCTTTATTGGACACAGAAGAGTCGGGACTAAATAGCAAAAAGTTCCTGGAAGGAAAAATACAAAAAAGCCACGTAAAATGAAGAAACAAATGCTGAGTGTTTTAGTGTGCGAGTGTTGGCCAAAGTCGGTCAGAGGAGAATAGATCCTGAAAGGGAAAAAACTCATGAAATAAATGTCACATCAAATAAAGTTCCACTTTCTTAAGGTTTTCAGGAAAGAGTTCAGTTAGTTTAGTGCTTATAAACTTTCCACCAAAATCTACAGATTCTGTTTGAATTACACCAACATATGTCATTTTATTGAACATTTCTGTTCAGTGCTATGCTACATATTTTCATTTTCCCTTTTCAGGATTTCTGGAGCTACGTTGTTTAAACAATTGATGCTTACTTTTCAAACAAAAAACTAAAACATTTTTGTTTGTTATTAATTACCAATAAGCCAGATATTTTTTACTTTAAACCTGGCAGTTCCCCTCAAAATTCTCTCTGTTTTTTCATTTAGCAATAATAGACAAATTCTTTTGGTGCTGAATGTCAAAGCAGAAAATGACCATGAATAGCAGAGCCAGTAGGTGGATAATTCACACATATCAGGCATTTTGCTGTACAAGTACCAAACGTGGCCGTGGATGTGCTTTAGGTCCCCCTCTTTGAGAAAAGCACGTTTAGACACAAGAAAAATCCAAAATGGCATCCATTTGTAAAGATGGCAGCCATACTTTAAAAAATATATATTTATTCGTCCCAGTCCATCTTGGGCTGTTCATACACACACATACAAACACACACCCACACACACAAAAATATATACTGTATATATACATTTTATATATATATATAGTCGAGGTTGGTGCGTTGTTGTGTTACCTTGACAACCGGCCACACCTCGTACTCAAAATCCGCTTTTTGTGAAAAAGCTTTCAAAACCAGAAAAATAACAAGAATAAGTCCTAAAAATGTGTTGAATATTTACTTATTTTGTGAGTGACCATAGTAAAATTGTGATAATGCCCCACAAAGTGTGCGTTTATCAGAAATGAATCCACACCGTGGAAGCCTGGACCATCCAACACAAACCAGAAGGTGATTGCTTTGTGAAGTGTAATTGATTTGTGTTAATAAATATCAAAGCATGAATTTTTTTATGTTATTCGCATTTGTTAACATGTTAATACAGTATGTATATATATAGATATATACAGTATATATAAAGTTAAAGTCCCACTATTTTGTCACGCACCAAGGTGTGTGAAATTTGTTCTCCGCATTTGACCCATCCCCGTGGGGAGCGGTGAGCTGCAGACACAGCCGCTCTCGGGAACCATTTGGTGGTTTAACCCCCCAGTCCAACCCCTTAATACTGAGTGTCAAGCAGGGAGGCACTTGGTCCCATTTTTAGAGTCTTTGGTCTGACTCGGCCGGGATTTGAACCCACAGTGAAAATATATATATATATATCTATATATATATCTATATCTATATTGTATATAGATATATATATATACAGTATATATAGAGATGTATATACAGTGAACATATATATATATATATATATATATATATATATATATATATATATATAATGTATATAGATATCTATATACAGTATATATATAGAATGTATATACATAAGTTTATACAGTATATCTAATATGTAAATATTTATATTTTCATTTTGTCATGGCTAGCGTGCTTTACCAAAGGATGTGATCCTAACATCCACAATATGCAACATTATTTTAATAACTGGCTCCACCCACCTTTAAACTCCAGCTGTAGTTATTCAGATCCGCCACCCGGCGTGTTTTTCAGCTCACACTACAATTCTTTCTGCTTTTTATCTGGATCAGGTTTGTTCAGTCAACCAGTTGGTAGAAAATGGGTTTTGTTTACCTGTTTGTTTTGGTAGGACCGCCCCCATCCTGCCTACATTGTACCTGCTGCTTTCTTCCAAACCTTTAGACTCAGTTTTATTGCAGCTGAAGGTATCAAACCAGTTCTGTGGGAATTGTTGAGACAATTTCATAAACTGCTCCGCTTCTGCCTTTGACTGGCGGTAAATGGAAAATCCAACTCTGAGAAATGCACATTTGGAGACATAAGCTGGAGCAACATGTACAGTTATACTCTGGTTTCAGTGTAAAAAAAAAAAGTCTTAAAAAAATGACCTAGGCTATTAAGCTTATATAATCAAAATTATTGTACACATTTTTTACTTTTTCCAGTTTGTGATAGTTTATCATAGATCAGCCTTTAGGCAAATAAACATTAAAAACACATTTCAAGCAATCAATTTGTGGCTAAGCTACAAGTTAGCACCTAAGTTAGGGTTCTCAAACTGAATTTACCTTGGCGCCACTGAAGGCGGAGTCTGGCCTGCGGGCGGCCAGCTTGAGACCCCTGTTTTAAAGCCCTAATTGTCACTGGTCCGTTTGTGGTGCATTTTCGTTGTGTTGCGTAAGGAGTCAGTCTCACAACTGTCAGTTAGTTAACATGGTGTCTGCTGCGTGTTCAGTCTGCTCCCCCGGGCTCCTGGAGGAGTGGTTTGGCCTGCCACCCCTGTGTCGAGTAGTTAGTCTCTCTGCTCATATAAAACTTAAATTCTCCTTGCGATGAAAATCGTAATTCTTTGAGTTTTTAACATGTCTGTGTGTCATTTACCCTATGAAAGAGAACAAATGTAATCAGAAATCATTTAGTTTTTGCATTTCCGAGTATTTCTCCTTTTAAATCAGTCAAACTGTCTTGGACAGACTCTGTTTGAATGAATGATCTTCTTTCCATCAACAGCTCTGCTGCACATGCACTAAACCCTCATCTGTTCCTAGTGTCTAGTTCAGGTTCTGGAGAAGAGAAGATGGTATCTTCACATTGACTGCAGTCAAATGAGCCGCCGTTCACATTTCTGTGGTCAAATCAGCATCACTGGATTTTTGGTGTGAGTTTCATCCAATACTTACGGTAGCAGGACTGAGAACGCTGGAAAATCTCCACCAGACTCCACGGAGCTTCTTGATGTGACCACGGAAATGTGAACGGCGGCTCATTTGACCGCAGTTGGAAAGGATTGTAAATCAATGAAAGAGCATTTTGATGTTAGCTTTGATTATTTTATCAAGAACTCTGAGAAACCAATGATTGAATGTATTGATCAAAGTCAATAAACATTGGAGAATTAGCTAAAAGAGTCTTTGGTGAACTGGAAGGAGAAAGAATCAGGATTTTGGAGGAAGTTCTGTCCATGAAGATCTTCACTTCCTCGGATCAGAACCATACGGCTGGACATTACCCAGATTGATGGATGTTTTAGTGAAGATTTACGCTAGCGAGACACAGAGCTATCATAATCAGACATTTTTAAGACATAATTTAAGACATTTAGGTTGTGGAATTTTGGTTAAAAACTTTATAATCAGTAAAACACGACTGGGAACATTTTTTTTTATAAAAAAAAAAGGTCATAGGGTGACTTTAAGAAGCTCTTCTGTATGACCCTCCAAAACCCCCACAGGCGCACGTGACTGAGGTTTTAGGTTTGCCATTTTCTTTACAGATAAGCCATGAATACATCAACCTAACATGTCTAATCTATGAAGGTCCTGATCGTCACAGATCTCCATCCATCCATCTTCAGAACCTGCTGAGCACCTTTTGGGGTCATAGAGTTGCTGGAGCCAACTTCAAGATGAAATCAAATCTCCTGTAAGCTGGTTTCCCATACGATATCCAATAAATAAAGACGTGCCACACAACAGATGGCAGTGAGGAGGCGGCGGAGGGAAAAGGAGTGTCAAAGAAAAGTGGGAAGAGAGGGCAGCGGTGCGATTCTGCCGTGAGGGAGGCGAGAGTAGCATGTGGCTTGATGGTATCCTTGGGAAAGTTTGCAGTTTACGCTCCCACTCTGTGGATCATAGATGGGGACAAATACCACATGGAGCTGAGAGGAAGCCCGCTGGAGTGTGCACGGCTTCAAGCGCAGCGGAATGTTTCACTTCAAATGCTCACAGCTGGGACTTCAGCTCTCTGTCTGAGTCTATTTATCCGTCCACATCAATCCATCTCTCTTCTGTACACCGTTTTAGAAGTTTTCTGCTATGTTTAGCTCGCTTCAGTGTGCTTGAAATAACCAGCGTTTACCAGCCAGGATGAAGGCCTGGAACTGTTTACACCTCAGGAGTCGGCCTCACTTCTTTCCCTTTATTAGTTTATCCCTTTAATACCTGAAGACAGAAAGTTGGTGTGTAACTATTAATTTCAGAGGAGCTGTACATTTAATCTCTTAAATTTAAATGATTGGTTGATTGATGAATTCATTTTTGAAAAAGCATGAAAGCCTAGCAGGGAAAACAAATCAAAATTATTGATTAATTAAACCCGATTAAAGAGTCAATGATGAGAAGGTTTTACTCTGTTGAGAACTTGTCTATTTCTGCTGTAATGAATGTAGTTTAGGATTCTGAGAGTTTGAAAAAGTAAAAAGTTTCAGTAAAATGTGGAACTTTCTTGACCTGAAGGGTCCATGATCTCAAAGTCTTTTGTTGTTGCAGAAAAAAATCTTAGCTGTAAGAAAACACATTTTAACAGGAAAAAAAAAGAAACATATCACAAAATCTATAAAGTAGATTCCCACTAACACAACAGTATTATGAAGAGTAGGACATGTACTTTCAAACATGTTGATGTTTCATAGTGTTTCATATTTGTTTGATCTGTTTCTGCAGCATTATCACCTCTGTCAGGGTTTCAAAGTAAACGTGGTTAAAACATGGATTATAAGCGCAGTAACAGCAGTAACCTGTCCAAAAAACATCCGATTCTAGTGGAGAGGTGCAGCCTCTGACCGTCCTAATGAGACGGTTAGCGTGTTATTGATCCAACAGGTGTATGCTAGCGGTGCACACGTGGATCATGTGACTAAAGTGTCGATTATCAAAGAAAAGTGCAAATTTGAATAAAAGTGTTGGACAGGGCATTAAATTATCATTGTGTTTGAAATCATTCAAAAAAAGGTCATCTGAGTCTGATGGGTCAGAGTATTCTGAACGGCGTGTTTACATGAAGCATTTGTATTCTGATCAGGTTATTAATCGGATTTCACGTAAACACAGCTATCATTCAGTTCATAAATGCAACAATAGAACAATAAAAACAGATACACCGAAACCTTTTCAGGATTAAATCAAGAGCTTTAGAGTCATGACCATAAGCATGTCTGGTACATGATGGATATTTGAATTTTGATCTAACTGGATATTTAACTCTTTAATACCAGAGATGTCGCCGGAAACACAAAACAACCCACGCTCTTGGAGTTACCGAAACTCTTCAGCTGTTTATAAAAATAACGTAACTGATGCAAAAATCTGTGTGAACAGTTACAGAGTTCAGATAATTCAAAGAACGCTGCAGCTGATGTTTGAGGGTTAAATGGATTAAATTATAACAATTGTAAAATAAGGCAAATAATTTAGAGTTTATCGTCTCATTAGACTCCTAAATATGCTGTCAGCAACAACACAAGTTTGTTTCCTTCTGATCTCATGTTCTCTAAAACAGTTGAAGTTTTGTATCTATAACCGTCTCCAGTGCACATGCACTCTAAACTTCCTAATATGTTTTTAAGCCATTATCTGCATAATGTTCATCTCCAATCTGCTTACGTTTAGGTTAGCAACCTCCCATGTTGCAGCCTGCCACATGCTAGCCCACTGTGTACGCATGCACACATGTACGCGCACATATTGTATATGTAGTACTTCTATTTACAACACCACCCACCAACATACCCACAGGGTTAAACTAAGATTTTCTTTTATCTTCTTAAACTGCTTCCCGGCCTTTCCCCTGCTCCCGGTGACGACAGCCGCTTGGAATTCTCTTCTGGTGCTGGTGGCGTTCGCAGACACACTGACTTTGTTGTTCCGATCCTCCAGCGCTCTGCTAACGAGGACCATTTGGTGTCTCTCCTCCAAAGCCTTTCCTCCAGCCTCCTTTGTTCAGTCTTTATTATTGTTGTGTGATTGCTTAGTAAGCATTCACACTAGAGTGATTCTCCTGCTCCCTTCCGTTTATTGGTATGTAAAAACTCAATCACACTTACAGTGATTTCAGTAATCTTGGTATCAAAACGTTCAGCTCGTTCAGGACATCACTGTTTGTATTTTTGGTATTCAGAAACAATATTGAGCAAAATATAGGTAATGAATGAGAAAGTCAATGAGAATTTCAACATTTTAAGTTGATCAGCAGCAAATTTTAAATCTATTCGTGGGCTATGTTTTCATCTTTTAGAGTAATTAAAAAAAAAAGAGTTTAGCTCATATTTTAGCATCATTTGTTATCTACTGGGGTTTTTATAAGCTAATTTAGAGTTTAGCTTCTATTTTAGCAACATGCTAACATTCTTGATTCATTTAGTTTACTAAGCAGTTTTAGCTATTTAGGGGTTTAGATAGAATTTATGCATTGTGCTAAGTTTTTTTTTTTTTTTGGCTAATTTGGCATTACTGAGATTTTTATGCTAATTTAAAGTTTAGCTAATATTTTAGCAACATGCAAATGTTTATGCCTATTTTTTTAATCTACTGGGTTTTTTTAGATTCATTTAGAGTTTAGCTTCTATGTAAGCAACATGCTAACGTTTTTGACTAGTTTATTTTACTGAAGAATTTTAGGCTATTTAGGAGTTTAGCTATAGTGTTTAAGCATTGTGCTAGCTTTTTGGCTAATTTGGCCTCAACTGAAGTTTTTTATGCTAATATTTTATTAAGATGCTGAATATTTTCAAATGTGTTATCTACTGGGGATTTTCTTAGGCTAATTTAGAGTTTAGCTTCTCTTTTAGCAACATGCTAACGTTATTGACTAGTTTAATTTACTGAATTTTTGGCTAATTTGGAGTTTAGCTCATATTTAGGCAAAACACTAAATATTTTTGAAAAAATTAGCATGTATGAGGGATTTTAAAGCATTTTTACAACACATTTTTCAGGAATTTAGGTCAACTTCAGCGCTCTTCAACAAAATTTCTAACAAATTCAACAATTTGCAAGAAGCTTTTGCATTTTCAGCAAATTCCTTTAGCAATAATAGAAAATCGCGACAACATTTTCAGCAAAAAGCTTCAGCATCTTCAGCGATACTTTCAGCATAAAGCATTCACATTATCGCAGGTAATGCAACTTTTCCAGTTGTATTATCAGTTTGATGTTGCTGCAGTGATGTGGTTCCTTTCACGCGCTGTAGTTTGAATAAAGGTGTGTGTGTTGAGGTTAGGCTCCACATGTTGTTGCTTCTGCATCAGTGTGCAGTTTTTAAGCTTCAACCTGTTTTCTTTATAGTCTGATGCTGAAGGAAGTTTTATCTTGAAAAGCTAAAATTCTCGATTCTGTCCTCCACAACGCACGTCAAGTTACATCCACTAATTTCAGTGAGGAAGAGCGCCCTGCACTTCAAAATAAAATAAATCTGCATTAAACAGACAAAAACCAGGAGACTTTGCTCCAAATATGGATTCATCCTGACGGTTTTTGTTGGCTGTAAATTCCCGCTATGGTTGAGTTTATAAGTGTGTGTCCATGCCAGAGCATCAACACAAATGTGAGGGTTTGTGTGAATGGAAGGGGGGGCTCATGCTTTGGAGGCCTGTGACGGGGGGGCCTTCCTCTCTGCAGATTGATGGGGGAGGTGTTACTTCTGTTCACTCATCCATCACGCGTTTTATTTGGGTTCTGGAGGGAAGGAAAAGGCAAAATAAAGGAAAAAAGACGTTCAGAGAAAATATCAGAGGTGAGGGGGGGGCGGCTAAAAGGGGGCGTGGAGTTGGTTGAGGAAAGACCCCTTGTCCTGCACGTCTTCCCGGTCCCGCCCCCGGCTCTTTAAGTAGGTGCTGGAAAAGCAGTGTTACCCTTGTGACCTCCGGCCATTCTCCAGCGGCGGCGCTGATAACAAAAGACAGATAAAGCCAATGGGGGGGCAGATTCAGCAAAGATTAGCCGGCAGGTTTGTGAATTCTGAATGAAGTTTCTGCCGTGTGTTTGTGTGTGTGCGTGCACATGTTGTTGTCATCTCCATGGACCGGTCTCACACCGGTAGGTGGTCCTCGTCTGCCGTCCATGGACTCATCAGGCCCAATCAGATCGATGACGGACGATACGGAACTCCAACTCTCCACCGATCGACTGAAATGGTCAAACATTTGACATTAAATTCTCTAATGTAAAAAACTTCTTTTTAGTTCTATTTTTAGATCAGATTAGAAATAGTTTATTTTAAGCAATCAAGAAAAAAATAATAAAATCATCTTAAGTTTACATCCATAAAAACATGTCAAACACAGGATAACTAGACATTAACAGATCGATGCCTAAAAGAGAGTGGGAGAAAACGAACTTATATAATCCCCCCCCTGGCTGGACCATACCATTTCTTTTACCTGTATTATCATTATCTGGTTCGTAACTTAAGATCAGATATTTAAATCTTTCCAACATAGATTCAGGTTATTAGGAATCCTGAAGTAACAATAAATCACATGACTATGTAAGTGGATATAACACTATTTGTCATTGAATATTGTTAAAATTCAGACCAAATGTGCTGATTGTTTTATATTATGAAACATCATTAATACAAATCAAGTATCAAACATCAACAAAAGTATATATGTATTCTGATTTTGGAAAACTACTAGATTCTTTCCCCCACGACTCGTGCTTTGATCACGCGATAGTGATTCTGTTTCTTCCTGATTATTTATTTTCTTCCATTCGTTTTTTGGCATGTAAAAACTCCATCACACTTTCAGCAATTTCTGCACTCTTGGTATCAAAACGTTCAGCTCGTTGAGGGCACTATCGCTTGTATTTTTGGTACTTATCAACTTTATGGTTTTTACGATTTTTCACAATTGAAATGAATGGTGATTTTACATTACTGCAATTTGTGAAATTAAAAACATTCAGCATGTTCAGGAAATTCATGCTTGGCATTGTTACATTTTAAGCAAATTTTGAAATATTGTGCAATTTTCTACAATGTAACGCAATTTTTGCTAAAAAAAAACATTACCATGCAATTCGTCAGATTTTTACGTACTTTGAAACCTATGCAATATTTGTATTAAAACGTTCAGCATGTTAAGGACATCAATACTACCGAGGTGTTTGGGCTAATTCTGAGTTAAGCCAGTATTTTAGTAATGTGCTAGCTTTTTGGCTAATTCAAAATCTGCAAAGGATTTTTGGGCTAATTTTGAGCTAACCTATTTTTTTGCAACATGTTAGCTTATTTGGCTAATTTGGCATTTACTGAGGTTTATTGGGCTAATTTTGAGTTAAGCTACTATTTTAGCAACGTGCTAGGTTTTTTAGGAGGGGGGGTAATTTGGCACCCACTGAGGATTTTGGGGCTTTTAGGAGGTAAGCTAACATCTGAGGAAAATACTCACCTTTCTTTGGCTAATTTGGCACCTACGGATGTTTTGCGCTAAAACTGAGTTCATACCTTTACGCATTTTTAAATTTTACAACTTACAACTTTAAATTTTTTCTGTTTTTCAAGAAATTCCTCAAATTCTTTGTGCACTTGCTGCAATTTCTGCAACTCTAAGTCCTTTAGCAATTTTAGCAGTATGTAAATATCTTTAGCATTTTCAGCACATCCATTCGGCAATTACAGTAAATTTCTTCAATATCTTCAGCAAAAAGCTTCAGCAGACAGCATTCACACTAGCGTTATCGCAGGTAATGCAACTTTCCGAGTTTTTTAAAGCGACAGGCCGATTGCTGAATCGTAAGATTCTCAGACAGAAACTGGGAGACTTTGCTCCAAATATGTATTTATTTCCACAGACTGTAATCTATTCGGGTGTAAGAAAAAATGTGATTTGTGATGTATTGTGATATTTCATTTGGCAATACTTGAATCGATTTAAAAGGCTGACAAGATGATATTTAATCGATTATTTGTGAGTGTATTTGTGTTTTCCACCTAAAGTCACACAATTTAAAAAAATTAAGAACATTGTTTTGGTACAGTACACAAATTAACAAAAAATGGAGTAGTCTGGCTCTGCAAACGCGATACGGCGTCACTCTTTAGCATTTGCAACACGTGCTAACTTACATTTTGTGATTAGAAACAGAATTCAGTTGTTGGGGGGTCACTGAGGCTCTCTCCTCCACGTTCTTTCATGTATTCACTTTGCTGCAGAGTGATTCAAATCTTAACATTTTTGTTTGCGGTTAAGAGCATTTCCAGTTCAATCCTACAGTTTTGTGATGTAAAAATATGAAAATTTGCAGCAGTTGGGAGGGAAAAAAGGAAACCTGGTTTGCTTATCCGTCCAGGAATTTGTGTTTCTTTCCTCTGAGAATGTCCTCCAGCAGCAGACCTCACAGCAGAGCCACTGAGATCCTATTTGAATCACAAATGTGTTGTCTCCCAGTCGTTCGCAGGTTTTGGTCAGTTGAGGAATTTTGGAACCCATTAACTCTGGTTGACAATGACTTTCACCCCCAAGGCCACCGCGGGGGTCCGCCCCTCCACTGACCTCCGGTGGCCGCTCAGGCCGAGCGTCGACCGCCCCGCTCCAGAGATCCGATTGGCTCAGCGCAGCCCCCATAAAACCTCCGTCGCCCCTCCCCGCCTTTTCGCTGCTCAAGTTGGAGCTTATCAAAGACAATCCGCTTCTGTCATGTGGCCAAATCATCTTGACACCCATTTAGCATGCTCATCAGAGGACGGTTATGAATATTCAAGATGCTGCCAGGAGCCGGCCCGAGCAGAGAGGAGAATATGGGAGTGACAGAAAACGGAGGGTGAGCGTCCTGGACGAAGTGAGGCAGAGGGAGAGGAAAGATGATCGTCTCAGAGGGCAAAAGGGCAACAAAGAAACACAACGTTAGCTCTGCTTTTAGATAGATATGAAGCTTTAATTCAGGAGAGTCGAACTCAATCGTTCAAGGGACCAAAATCCAAAACACACCTGAGGCCAAACAGGATAAACATTTATAAAACACTCTAAAACTACATTTTTAAATCTTTAAAACTGTAACTGTTTAACGTAATTATGAACTTGATATGTAGCATTACCTGTGATAATAATAGTGTGAATGCTGGAAGATGAATGTGGCTGCTGAAGATGCTGAAATTGATAGTTAAAAATGCTGAAGGTGATAACCAGCTAAAATATTAGCAAAATGCCAAATTATCCTAAAAAAACAGGTTAGCCAAAACAGCTAGCATGTAGCTGAAAATACA
Source organism: Oryzias melastigma (assembly GCF_002922805.2). NCBI lineage: Eukaryota > Metazoa > Chordata > Actinopteri > Beloniformes > Adrianichthyidae > Oryzias > Oryzias melastigma. The sequence goes on along the minus strand of NC_050517.1, from coordinate 30,791,386 downwards.
GCTAAACTTCAAAATATTCTGAAAAACTGAAAAAAGCCTAAATTAGGTCAAAAAGCTAGTGTGTAAATATTAGTGAGGTTGTACATATAAGTATGTACAACCCTATCAATTAGCTAAACTCCAAACCGCCTAATAACATTTAAAATAAGCCTAAAATAATCAAAACTACGGAAGAGGATTGGTGCCAATTCGGACTTTAAAGTCAGAATTATGAGATTAAAGTCAGAATTTTTCATAGGCTTTTTTTTTTTTTTCAGTGGCCCTAATCCTCTTCCGTACAAAACAGCTAGTATGTAGCTAAAATTTTATCTAACTCCAAAACCCTAAAAAACTAAAAACAAAATTCTAAATTAGCCAAAACAGCTAGCATGCATCTAAAATATTTCAGTTAGACTCCAAAATAGTCTAAAAAATCTCATTAAATGTCAAAATAGTCCAGAAAGCTAGCGGAATGACAATTTGAAAAACTTTAAAACTGTAACTTTTTAACATAATTATGAATAGTAAAAATGCAGGAATATTATCCCAGAATAAATCAACTTAAACCTTAAATAACTTTCAATATTTTACTCTCTATAAAAATATATTTTGTCAAAATTATCCAAGTTAGAAATAAGCTCAAGATAACATCGGGTCATTAATAAGAATAAAATAAAATGATCTGGAGGGCCGGATAGAATCACCCGGAGGGCCGGATCCGGCCCCCAGGCCTTGACTTTGACACGTGCATTAAATGATAAACTGAAGCATAAATGTGGACTTTATTTCAGAAGAATCTTTAAACCATGACACCAAACTGTCTGTGTGCTTGATATCTTGTGTTGTGAGAGCCAGCAGGGAAGACATTCGTCTGAAATAACTCGCTGTCTCCTTGACGATGTCAGAAACTTTTAGGACTCCGTCCAAGCTGAAATAAGTGGTCACTTGGACTGTACGCCGTGGCGCCGATCCAAACGCTTTGATGTCTCAGCTTTGAAAGATCGTACATGAAGACACAGAGTTAGAAACGACGTTGCACCGTCATGAAATGCTGATATTTCTGGATGTTTTGTAATATTTTTAGCAGAGTTTCAGCCTTCTGTCAATAAAAAACTTTAATTATTTATATTTTTGCAAACATTATTTATTTCATTATTTATTTTTGTAAGTAGTTTTTCCTGTCTGCAGTATTTATTTCATTAAATGTTTGTGATATTCGCTGAAGTTTCCATTCAGCCTCCACATAAAGAGGTTAAATCGATATAAATCTCATGAAATAAAGTTGTCAAATCTGCAGCGTTTCCTAGGTTACCACGTGTTACTGACCTGTTCCTTTTACAAGTAGAGCGCAGTGGTCGCGTAAAACATGAATGTAAAAGGAGGCGGTGGAAAATCTCACTTTATTCACAGAGGTTGTTAAAAAATGTTGGAAAGACATTTATTATCTGAAAAGTCACATAAATGGGAAATATTTTAAATAAAAGAGAGAAGTACGTTAGATGGAGGTATCACATTTCTTGATATTAAATCATCGTTTTTCACTTTTTCAAACCTTTTATTGCTGCTAAAGATGCTTTATTTACATTTCATTTATTTTATTGCCTTTTTGGAAAAAGTTATATTATTAAATATATGAAATAATCTGGATATAAAGTTAAAAAAACACCTAATTTTTAATAATAATATGTAGTTTGTGCTATTTTTTGTTTATTTCAGGTCAATTTAACTTTCTTTTTTTTAAAAATTTGTTTGATTTATTGTTTTTAATTTGACAACCCAGGACATCTTCACCACATTTCCCTCCTTTTTTTCTTTATACATAATTTAGAGAGGTGCATTATGGGCATCAATATTTAGTTTATGCCATTGACTTCATCTTTTCATAGTTTTACCTCAAAAATTCTCCACTGTATGTATTACGCTTAAAAAAAGAGAAGTAATATCTGACACATGCTTAAGGACTTATTATGACATTTTACAACGATCAATCTGCACATTCACAAAACTACTAAAATGTTTAAATCTATTGAACATCTTTTTAGAAACGTGTCAGCATTTTCACCCTGAAGTCACTCTTTGCAAAAATGAAAAACTAACCTGCTGTTAGTTTGAAAAAATACTGTAATGTTTGTCAGTTCACCATTTAGAGCGTGTGTCAAGGTCAAGGCCCGGGGGCCGGATCCGGCCCTCCGAGTAACTCTATCCGGCCCTCCAGATCATTTTATTTTATTGTTATTAATGACCCAATGTTATCTTGGGCTCATTTCTAACTTGTATAATTTTGACAAAATATATTTTTATGGAGAGTAAAATATTGAAAGTTATTTAAGGTTTAAGTTGATTTATTCTGGAATAATATTCCTGCATTTTTATTATTCAGAATTATGTTAAAAAGTTACAGTTTTAAAGTTTTAAAAATTGTCATTCTGCTAGTTTTTGGACTATTTCGGCATTTACTAAGATTTTTTAGGCTGTTTTGGAGTTTAGCTAATATTTCAGCTCCATACATTCTAGCTGTTTAGGCTAATTTAGGCTTTTCTTTAGTTTTTAGGCTGTTCTGAAGTTTAGCTATTTTTCAGTGTTAGCTGTTTTGGCAAACCTAGATTTTTTTTTTTTTTAAGGCTAATTTGGCATTTAGCTAATATTTTAGCTGGCTATCAACTTCAGCTAAAAAGTTCTGGTTTTAAAGTTTTAAAAATGTAGTTTTAATACATATTTTTTTCTGTTCAGCCTGAAACCTAAGGTTTGGATTCTGCCCCCGTGTGATTGAGTTTGACACCCCGAACTTTTAGAAACTGCAGGTTGTTTCTTTTAGATAACACAATGCCAGTAGTAAAGCATGGCGATGGTAGTGTGATCATTTGGACGTGTTATTGTTTATTAATATTCTGGACTCAAATGAAAAGATCATCTTACATCTTGAGATTCATCTTGGGTTGCTAAGTGATGATAAAAGTGGAGAATTTACCACATAATGTGCAAAAAGAAAAAAAGTTTTAGATTGGAACCAATGGCTGTATATGAGGACTGGACAGGGTGAGTGTGATGTCATCAAAAGAAAATGGTTTACATTTTGACTCCCAACAAAATAAAGTCAATTCAGTCACTGTTTTTTTTTTTGTTTTGTTTTGTTTTTTTGCAATATGGATGCCGCCATGTTGGAACCAGAACTCATCAGTGAGCAGTGATTGGTCCAGGTCGGCCAAAGTCAACATTTCTATGACAACTGCTCTCACCAATCAGGAGTGAGGGTGTTGGAAGGCCACGCCCCTCCCATTTTAAACAAAATGTACAAAATCTGTCGTTGGATATGAGGACCCAGCAGGCTCCACCTACTTTTATTGAGGCATCTGATTGGTCAGTTTACAACTTGAATAACTTTGACTATAAAAAATATGGGGAAAAAAATGATCAACGCTACCAATTCTGACAAATAATAGCTGTTATTTCTAAATTGAAGTCGGTGGGATTTTGGTGTAGGTGTCACTAAGTCCAGTTCTCATATACAGTCAATGATTGGAATGATGTGGTGAAACCAAAGGAGAGTGAGTGATACCTGTAAACCTCTAAGAAACTGATTACCAACGAAATGAAATGAATTTGTGGTTTTATAAGATATTTCAACACTTTTTAGACATAACTATTATACAGAACACATTATAAGTCTTCTTATCTGTAAGTTTTAAAGTCATGTTTCCTTTATTTCTGCTGTTTCAGGCTGGTAAAGGCGTTGTCTTGAAACAGTCTTATCCCATCTGTGTCACAGGCTTTATTTGTCACTTTTTATCGTTTTCTCTAAGGTTTTGCAGATGTCTTACTGTCACAAAAGAGGCAGACTTTTCATGGTTCGTGGTGTTCTTGACTGCTTTTAGCTGATTTGATTTAGATGAAGAACCTTCGGCTGGGCTAGAATTAGCTCGGCTCGCCACTGGTGGATGAGTCACAAAAGGACGGCTGCGCCTGTTGAAACGGGAGCATCTGCAGTTGGTTTACAGAATCAAAACTCAGCTACTGCAGGTTCATCGGGACAAACTTGTAACACGCTGAAGACGCTCACATGCTGCCGCAGATGAGAGCCATGGTGCTCACTGCAGGGGATGGGAGGACTGGAGGTTTGTGAAGCGACCACATCATCAGAAGATGCCGGGATGAGTCACACCACAGAGCTTGTCAGTTACATTCAGGTTTCCTGCAAATACACATCTGCTGGTGTGGATTCCATTGTTTGCACATGACAAAGGAGCAGCCAAATAACCTTCTGCCAGACTTGTTTCACCACTGCTCCTCAACTTGTTAGTAAACTTAATTGTAATGTGATATTCGGAGTGCACTCACTGACCCTGGACATGCAGACAGATGAATGCTGCCCGTCCTGTCAGCTTGCTAGCAAGAGCAGTGAGGTAGATGATAATTGTCTGCTTGGGAGGAGCCGTGGACCTTCATTGTGTCCCATGAAGACCGTGAATCTGTGAGCATGAGGCAGAGAACTGATGGTCAAAATGAGGATGACCCCTAAAGAACCCGTCGAGAACTGAGAGGATCCTGAATTGGAAATATCCACCTCCAGACTTTAATCTGGGTTTAATAAAAACGGGTGTTTCATGCTGCAGTTTCTGAAATGACCACTAGAGGCTGGTTAGAAAAGGGAGCAGTTTGCCACTGACTCCCATGTTAAACAGTTAGATTTTCAAAGTTGACTGCCTCATTCATGACAACTGTGGGTTTTTTAACCTTATCTTTGTGCTTTTAATGAGTTACTTTGACTTCCATATTTATGCACTATTAGTCTCTCCGGAGTAAAAGTTGCCGAAGCAAAATCCTTTTCAATGACGGCTGGTTCCCCGCGGAACGTAGGCCGCCTCCATTCGGCGCCCTTGTTAACCCTTTAACTGCCTGCTCAACCAAACAGGGGGGCGCATTTGGAAAACATGTTTTAAAAAGAATTATTATTACTCCCCGAGGTACAGAACCCCTAAAGGAATATTAAAGAGAAAAAATTGAAGTAAATGTTTTTCCAAAAATTGGAGTTACTATCTGGTGTGCACCTGTTATGAACCAGAAGATTTTATTTCTCTTAAAGTTGAAGTAAGTTGAAAAAGAATTCTGGTTACACGTGAATATGGTCTTATGATCTCCAGAACATGATCTCTCCAGTGTAAAGATATCTACATTGTTTTATGTCACATTTTTAAAGGGGACACTAAAATTTCTCACTATAAATCTCTTTGTTGACATAATTGACCAACTGCTGCTGCATAACTGCAATCCTCTGCATGGCATCTACATTCCAATCACCTATTTATATTAATGTTTCTTTCTTTGTCTCCCACAGGTCCTCATTTTGAGATCAAAACCGTCTCAAAAAGCATCGATGAAGACCAGAAAAGTGATGCAAAGCAAAAGTCGCAGCAGCAGCAGGAAGCTTGCAGCTGCCGTGGTCGATTTCTCCGGGAGTTCTGGACTCTTAAGGGAAACTACAAACATGGCTGCAAGGATCAGCAGGGATCTGAGAGGAACCGGTGATCCACGGTGTCGGTCAGTCCACCTCTACTAATGAATGTGGTTGTTCGGCTCGTTGCATAATTGTGAATTATTCTGAAGATATGAGTCTGTATTTCTTAAATGTAGTTTGAGTTATCTGAGATATTTCCTGTTCTTCTTTCATTTTTGAATTCTTTTTAGTGGATGCCTTAACAGAGGAGACCCAGTTTACAATCTGAGAACTATAACATTTATGAATTGATATGTTAGCTTCCCTCTGTGAAGTAAAACATCTCGATGGTTTGTAAATACTCCTCTGGTCAAAGTGATCAGCCTAAACTCAAACCAAATATTGGAATCCTGAGGAAACCTTGTTTTTCTGATGTCTTTTGGTCAAGAGATGTAGTCTCAATGGGATTTCCTGGTAAAATTAAGGTTAAATAAATAAAAATCAGATCTTATGGCAAAACTAAAATCCTTAAATGTTGCTAAAAAATCCACGTGTGAATTCTCGTTATGCTGACTGACCTTGAACTGTTTCGGTGGAACACATCCGTCCAATGTCTGTCAAAAGGTTTTAGTACAATTTGGGTAAAACTACGAAACCGATTGTTGGGGCATTCTGGGTATTGTAGTACTACATACTGTGCTGTAACACAGTGAGGTGAAAAAGTGAGAGTTTGGTTTTATGTGTTACAGCTGAACAATGTTGAGAGTATTTGGGAATAAGTTTGACTTGTTTGTCATGTTTCTCTTCCTGCTGAACATAAATAACAATAATAGAAATAGAAAACTTCCCATCAGCTTGAAGGACCAATCGTCTGCCTCTAGGCCCCTTTAGGTATTAACCAGTGAAGAGCCACTCCTCTGACCCAAACAGTTTAACTTTGAATAAAACAGAATGATCAACAGTATCAAAGGCCTTTTTTAAGTCAATAAACAATCCTATTGTGTAATTCTTTTTATCAATTGTTGTTGAATTCTCTTGTTACTTTCATTACAGCTAAAGCTGTTGATCGGTTTGATGGAAATGATCCTGCAAGTATGATCCTCAAAATATCTCCTAAATACATTTTTGCTTTTTTTTAGTGCTAACATAACAGATGTGACGCTATTGTGGTGAAACTTTTGCTAAATTCAATGCTAATAATACATTGCAGCCAAACGACCTTTTGGTTTTTGGCAAAAAAATCTCTAATCCGAAGGAAAACGGTTGATCCATGGAAACACTTTGACACAGGAAGTGGAACAGAGAGGTTTCAGGACTCTAACTGTCGTTGATGATACATCTGAGTGACCTGAAATGTTCACGAGAACACACAAACCCCTGGATGCATTTCCCTCTTGTCATGGCTGAGCTCACTTCCTGTCTCCAGCCCCGGGGTGAATGTGCACAATGCTGAGCACCGCCCACAAAGGCTCCCTCGCCGGCCGTCAGGCGAACAGACAGGGTGACACGGGGGTCATGTGTTTGTGTCACAAACAGAAATAGTCTCCGGCTCCTCCTGGGGGGACAAAGCCGGCCTGCATACATTGGCCTGCAGCCTGGGCGGGATGTGCTGCTGCTGGGATTACCTGCCTCTGCAGAGGAAGGGGTTCCTCTGAGGACCTATGGAAAAGTTCTGCTGTTTGCCAAGTGCCACGATTAGGACCCCAGCCGGTTCCTGGGTCAGCAAAGAGTGTCCCCAACCAGCCAGAGATTTTCCACCAGCTCTTTCTGTGGAACCCCGACTTTCCCTCCTCAGATCAAGAAGACGTTTTAGTTTACAAGAGTCTCATGTCAGCTTGAAGGAGTGGAAGTCGTAGTTTAGAGAAAGCCGGTCATTTCTCCAAAGGTCACATTAATAGTTGTCTTTGTGCGTTGGAACCTTTGCAGCCCCGGGACTCTGGATCTTGTTTGCACGACTTTTTTCTGCTTTACAAACTTGGTTCTGGCATTTGCCAGAAAAAGCAGAGCCGGGTAATGGTTCGGAACCCTGCCTTATCTTTGCCATCGGTGCAACAAAAGCTATAATTATCTGCAAAATAAACTGGCTTCCTTGATTGTTAGACAAAATGAAGCACTGAACAGTTCCAGATAAACCGCTGTGCTATGGACTCTTTGAGAAGGTTTTCAATGTTTTGAGCATCTTGTAAATTTAAATAAAATGATTCTTGGCTCTGACTTGTTGGAGGTTTTTTCTTACACGGACCTCTTATGCTTTCTGGCTCCTCTCAATGAGGCCAAGAAAGCCTGGCACTCGCCTGAAGCTCTCAGCCAGTCTGAAGCAGCTGGGATCTGGGGGAGCTCCCTGCAGCTCCGCAGTGCGCTGGCAACTCCTTTCTAGCCCCCACTACTCCCAGATCGGACTTTTTACTCCTCGCCAGCCTCCCAACACAATACAGAGAAGCCCTGTGCAGTCAGCACAGAAAGACACTTGGCATGACGCATACATGCACACTTTTATAAACCATTGAAAGGGCCGAGGCCAAAGGCGGAAAGAGGAGCAGACGCCTCTCAGATGCTGGACTTGGCTTGGTGTGCCACTCGACACAAACGGCTGCACACAAGATTACTGTTGTTTATGGAAGGAGGCCGTGCCACGCTCTCTCTTCATCTGGACCTCTCGGTTGGCTTCAGACCACTTTCAGGGGCAGACGAGCGAAAGCGCCGCTTACTGTACGCTTGTGTTTGGTTGTTGTGTGTCGTCCTTATCAGACTGTCCTCTGCTGAAGCAGCACTTCTCAGTCCTGTCGTGTTGTAACATGATGCATCGCTGTGTATATCTGCATGAGGAAGATAGCAAAAGCCTTTATGGCGCCATATTCATCAGAAATGTGTCCCAACAGCAGAACCACGCCGCTTTCAACCTGATCTCACTTTTTGAGGAACATATTCATCTGGAAAGACTGAATCCTCGTCGCTGTTTGGCCACAACAACCAAACAATGTTTCTATTTTTTGTGTTTTAACAGTGGAGCTACCACAGTTACACAGCGACTAATCGACTGTCTATAGCCGATTTGTCGAGTAGTTGGCTATTTCAATATTCAACTTACCGATTATTTGACATAGTCGATTATTTGACTGGTTGACAACTAGCATCTGACTATTTCAAAAGTCAGTAAGTTGACTGTTGAAATAGTCAGAATTGACATAGTCGACTAATTGACTATGTCAATAGTCGATTAGTCGACTAGTTGACGACTAATCGACTGCAGGGCCACAATCAAAAAGTCTTTTACATAAATCAAATGTCTGTGAACATTTGAATCTCCTCTCTGTTCCATTATCTTCTTTTATTGTATTTATGGGAAGAATTTGTAATTTGTGTGAATTTAGTGAGTAAATTCGCCTAATTTTGGGGATTTGACATTTTGGCAAAAATGTTTGAATAAATAAATAAACTTTATGCTAAAAATGTATTTAGTATGCTATGGAGTGTGTTAAAAAACAAAAAATAATTAGATTTTCATCGATGGTTTCTGTTTAAAGCTGAAAAAAGTCCAAATTAACTTTTTTTAAGCAAATCTTTCCACAACGACATAAAACGTAACATTTTCTTTCTACATCTTTGGTAAAAAGCTGAAAAGCGTGTTTTGACCAAACTAAGAAGAAGTTTGCAGCAGGTGAGGCTGCAGGATGGAGACAGACGGATGGAGACGGTCTGACGGATGATTTTAGGGTCACAGTCTCACCGTTCCGCCGGCGAAGGCCAGCAAGCGCAAAGAGGCGTAATACGGGAAGGCTAAAGAGAAATTTGGACGGTGTTCTTGTAAATAATTGCGTTCATTGTTCTGTGCTGCTGTTGGTTCTGATCACAAGCTGTTTGCTAGGCCCCTGTCTGTCTGGTGCTCGCTATGAGTCTGCTGTCAGCCTCGGTGTTCCTGAAGGGAGCCGCTTGTGCCAGGGGCGACCATGCCAGCTCCCTGACCCAGTGGCCCTGCATCTGATGTGCCCACACTGGGAGCAAACAGTCCCCGGGCCAGCCCGGAGACTCGGGTCATGCTGTGCGCATGCTGCTCAACTGTTAAATAAAGCTGGTTCAAAGAGCACATTCCTGCTCGCAGCACAACAGTACAATAGCAGGCGCTCCAGCTCGCAGTGTCAGAGTCGCAGGTTGTTTGGTTTTATTGCTGTGCCGTTATCGGGGCCAGCTCTGCAACAATCGGATTGGATTTACCTGTACTCCCTTGGTCAGGTGTGCTCAGAAAATGACATTAAACATCCACCAAAACACCACTTTCTTGTAAGACAGGAGAGTCAAACTCAATCACAAGGTACCAAAATCCTAAACATACTCTATATTACAACAGGATAAACATTTATAGAACACTGTAAAACGACATTATTAAAACTTTAAAACCGTAACTTTGTAACATAATTATGAACTAGATATACAGCATTACCTGTGATAATAATAGTGTGAATGCTGGAAGCTTTATTTAATGGCTAAAAACGCTGAAGTTGATAGTCAGTTAAAATATTAGCTAAATGTCAAATTAACCTAAAAAAAAACAAGTTCAGTTCGGCTTTTAACTGGAATCTGCACAGGTGGGGGCGTGTCTGTCCATCCTGAACTGCTCGGTGGGCGGAGCTTCTGCACGTTTTAGACGCTTGTTTTGTGGAACATTAATGTTGGTAATGATCAGTTTCCTCGTTGGATTTCTAATAGCAGACAGCTCCGTTCCAGTTAAATTAAGGCTCTCCAACCTCTGGGCTCTAAACTGGTCCTGGTCTGGTACTGGGACGTGGACCCTAACCTTAACCTGGTACCGGACAGTCAGTACTGGGTATGGATCAGTACTGCCTCCGGACACGGTACCAGGGTAAGGTTTGGGTCCTGGTACCGGCTGCATCCCAAGGTTCAGTGTGTGTTAAAGAGTTATGTTTTTAAATTTTTAAGAATTTATTTTAGTGTGTTCAGTAAATGTTTATCCTGTTTGGGCCGGGATCTGAGGTGTATTCTGGATGTTGGCCCCCTGAGTGATTGAGTTTGACTCCTCATTTATCGATTGTTGCTTTCAACCGAAACCTCTGGAGTTATTGAGGAAACCAGGATCACTTCCTGCGTGTGAAAACACCTGAAGGATTTCACTCATGTGCCATAGAACCTGAAGGTCCTGGAGGTTAAAGAGACAAAAGTATCACCGTAAAACCAGTGCAGCCTTCTCACATGAGAGTTACAGAAACTGCAGGTAGGAATGCTCTCGCTGAGGATTAACTGCAGGAACTGCTGCTGCTCTGAAGCTCCTTCGACGTGACAGCTGTCAGTCTCATCGGGCCGATTCCCATGTGGATCCTGCAGTCGGTGATGGTTGAACCTCGGTGACTTCACGGCCGTGGAGTCGTGCCAGAAGATCAGTGGCTGAGTGGAGCCCACGAGATGAGCTCGGCAATGGAAGGCAGATGCCGTCCGGCTGCCGCTTGCTGCCTCCACTTTCCTCTGTGGAGGTTCTGAATAGGGGGCCTCCACCGTGAGGGAAGAGTCTGATTTTACTGCATGGTAGATGCCAAAAGTAAAGGCAGGCCCCGCTAACAAAGTGGAATTGAATCTAATCGGCTCCAGGTTCTCATGTTTGATCTGGAACCCGCTTCACTTCACCGCAGCTCCCCGAATTTAAGGTGGACAGGATGTTATGGTATTTTGTCCTATAATAATCTGACATCACGGAGCAGGAAAACAGTTCTCATATGTTGCTTGTCATTATGAAGACATGGGTCATGCATTCATACATTCATCCTCATCTTGTCTTTGTTACTGCTGGTAGTTTATTTTAGATTTATTTCCTGTCGCAGGTTTGCATACTAACGTTGTTTCTGTAGCGTTCATATTGTGTATATTATCTTGCTGATGTCTTGCATCTGTGGAAAGCTCCAGCCGTACACTCTACATCACGATTTCTTTCCCTGCAAATGAAATTTGATACAAAACTCGAAGCTAATGCAAACTTTGCTGCGACTTTTTGAAACGACTGCGAGCTTTTGACGGATAAATGAAAGTGTCTCCTCAGGTTGGACTGAAGCTGACTGACTGAACGTCTGTCGTTCTGCCACAACTGATCAGACATCAAAGAGAAGAGGGCAGAAAAACCCTTGAGCAAACAGTTGAACTGGAAGCACTAGAAAGCCGCCACCCAGGCACATTACCCAACATGCATTGGATGGTCCCAACTCAAGTGTTGCTTTTGTGTTGGATTCGATTGTGTGTTTAGTGTGTGGTGGTTAGTGCGTAGAACGCGACTGTCAGAGGAATTCCTGTCACTGTAGCTGCACATGCAGGTGTGGTTAGAGCAGGTGTGTCAAAGTCACGGCCCGGGGGCCGGATCCGGCCCTCCGGGCGATTCTATCCGGCCCTCAAGATCATTTTATTTTATTGTTTTAATTGTCAAAATTAAACAAGTTAGAAATGAGCACAAGATAACATCGGGTCATTGACAAAATATATTTTTATGGAGTATAAAATACTGAAAGTTATTTAAGGTTTAAGTTGATTTATTCTGGAATAATATTCCTGCCTTTTTATTATTCATAATTATGTTAAAGTTACAGTTTTCAAGTTTTAAAAATGTAGTTTTAGAGTGTTCAATAAATGTTTATCCTGTTCGACCTAAGGTGTGTTTTGGATTTTGGACGTTTGTGGGAATGAGTTTGACACTGCTGATTTAAAAGAATTAAAAAGATTTGTCTTGAGGACCCGCTCTGATGTTGCTGCATGATCAGCAGAAAAAGAAGAAACGTTAAACCGACACAGTGAAGAGGGAATTCCTTTAAAAATTGTGTTTTTGTTTTTAACTCGTTCTTTTAAAAATTCTCTGTAGGTCGAGGACATAAATTAAAAAAAGTCTTTGTATATTCAAATTATTAAATATTGTTAAAAAATATTTTATTTGTGACATCGAAAATACGGTGGGCGGGGCTTCAAGCTCCCTGCTCCGCCCCATTCTGATGCATCCACTCACAGGCCAATATATGTCTGTGTTTTCCTCGTCTGAGCTCAAAACTGTACGATAGCTCCGATGTCAGCAGTAATGTTAGGATGCGATTGTGATTGAGAGTGTGAAGTCTTGTTTATGCCGCTCTGCCTGCTGAGCGTTCTCATCCCGACCGGATCTTCTGTTTCATTTGCCGCCCGCCCTGACCCTCGCCTGGACCCTGACCTCTCCGGTTGTTCTCTGATGCCCTCACGCTCGTGTTTGACCTCTGCCTTCCTGACCCAGATTTAGCTGATTTGGCTTTATGGAATTTTAGCTTTTAGCAATGAAACCGGCTGCTCTTGACTCACTCCAACTGTCCAAACGATTCGTTTGTTGATTCTCCTTCAGTAAATTTGAAGTTTGTTTTTTATTTGTCATATCCTCCTGACTACTAGAAAAAAAAGTCCCATCAAAAGTATTTTTAAATCCAAAAAACTACAATTCCCAGAGCCCCGCCCCTTTACACCTGGTATTTAAAGTGTCCTCTACTAGAAGGAGTTAGTTCAGCTTCCTGTAGTTGTTGGGAGATATTTAGGTTTAGAAATGGATCAACAGAAGGTCAACAGTCCCATGAAAGGATGGACGTATTTGTAGCATGCGTTGTAAAAAGATAAATAAATAAGCACAAAAATAGTCTGGCTCTGCCTTCTCCACTTCCTCCCTCATTATGCGCATAATTGTGGCTCCCTCCTCATCCGTTTGCCTCGTGTACCGGAGCCATGAAATCAATTCAGAGCGTACACATTGTCAAACAAGGATGTAGATCCTGGTCTGCTTCATCCACGGTGTCACATCTGATCCACTCAAGATTTAGACCCGACTCTTTTGAAAATGATTCTGCACCCGCAGACCCTTAACCCCCC
>NC_050517.1:30771899-30778074 GCF_002922805.2 Oryzias melastigma | reverse complement strand
ATTTCACCAGACAGATCAAAGTCTTATTGTCATCAGGCCTGAATTCTCTTTTTCGTAACAACATTTCAGCTTCCTCATCAAGTCTGTTTACCGTCCCGTCTCTGATGCCCCGCGGTGGGCTGGCCCCGCCCTCTCTGCCCTCCTCATAATTGACCGGGCCAATAGGAGGTTAGCTGGATGGAGGTGCCTACACATGGCAGTCACATGTAACTGATGCCACTGGGAGTCTGATGTGGCAATCATTAGCGCACGGCATCCGACGCAGCATGGAGGCACACGCGGCGTGTGCAGCTTGAACAAATAAAGCCCTCTGTGTTTCGGAGCGAATTCTGCCGCCGCCTTATTACCAGTTTGAAGTGAGGTTTGCTGGCGATGACATTAATGACAAACAGAGCACTCTGGTTTCCTCCTCTGGGATGGAAACTGCTGCTTTGAACTTAAACAACTTCTCCATTCATTCCCTATGGGATGTACACACTGGGAGTGAAGTTCTGTGTAATGTCTGAAATCCGCGTCTGAAATGGGAATATCAACTCCTGGGAGGCGGGAATAAACAATTTAACAGAATAGTTGGAAGGAATTCGGCGCTACCACACTGTGCATTTGAAATGAAAGAGTCGCAGCTCTGGAATTTACTGCCGGCACCATGAACCATGAACCAGATTATTTGGTTGTTTGTCTTAATGGAATTAGCAAAAAGAAAACTGAATAAATGTCAAAAGTGATGAAGGAAGTCCTTTTCAAAGTAAAACACGTTTTATTTCATCACTATGGATTTATGAGGATTTACAAAATAAAAAACAAACAGGATTATTCCACAAGTGTGTAACCTGGGATTTTATGATGGGAAATTTCGACTTTTACATACGTAGACTTTTAGGATCTCATGTTTTGCTGATGACACTTCTTTCTATTTAAGTAATTCTTCTGTGTTCACGTTAGGCTTTTTTCTGTTTTATATGTAACGGATGCAAAGATCAAAGATCAATTTGCCTCCAAGCAGAACAGTACATAAATATTTACTGTGTTTGAATGTTTGTTCACTGATTATCTGAGTTTTCTTACTTCCTCTCACACTTCACATTGTGTACGAGACTGTGATTTATATGGAAATCAATCTCCAGGTGTTATTTAACGTCTGATCGTCTTTTGTAAAAATCATTCCCAGTGGTCTTTTAATGATGATATGATACGTTTTTTAGCCAAAATAAAAACTTTCAAGGACATAGTTTCTGCAGAACAGCAGGAGTTCATTAGATATTCAAGTTGAGTCCAAGACACCCTCCCTGTGTCTGAGAGCTCTCTGTTCACATGCTCTACTGCTGACTTACAGCCCCTCACACCACCAACCTAACCTTCCCTGATACCAGCTCAGATGAGGAAAACAAAGACGTTCATGGATCTACTCATCTACAAATGAAGCATCAGAATGGAGGAGGGAACTTTTGTATTTCTATATCACAAATAAGCTTGTTTTAGGCTAATTTAGAGTTTAGCTTTGATTTTAGCAACATGCTAACGTTTTTGAATAATCTAGTTTACTGAGGAATCTTAGGCTAATTTGGAATTTAGCTAGTATATAAGAAATATGCTAGGTTTTTTTTTGGCTAATTTGGCAACTACTGAGTTCTTTTTGGGTGGGGGGGCTAATTGGGAGTTTAGCTAATATGTAGCAACATGCTAATGTTTTTGGACAATTTTTCATCTACTGAGGTTTTTATAAGTTAATTTATAGTTTAGGTTCTATTTCAGCAACATGCTAACGTTTTTGAATAATTTAGTTTACTGAGGAATTTTAGGCTTTTTTGGAGTTTAGTTAGTATTTAAGCAATATGCTAGCTTGTTTGGCTAATTTGACCTCTACTGTGGTCTTGTATGCTGATTTGGAGTTCAGCTAATATCTTAGCAACATACTAACGTTTTTGGTTAATTTAGTTTACTGAGGATTTTTATGCTATCTACTACAACGTGCAACGAGCTAGCTTTTTTTGGCTAGTTTTGGCATTTGGCGTTTTTTTTTTTTTTGTTTGGCTAATTTGAAGTTTATCTGATGTTTAAGCAACACACTAAATGCAAATATTTTTGCTAAATTGGCATGTATTAGGGATTTTTAAGCACCACAGATTTTTCAGAAGTTTAGGTCAACTTCACAGCTCTCTTTCACGGCTCTTTAATGAAGTTTTCAGTTTTTTTAGCAAGTTTAACATTTTGCAAATAACTTTTGCCTTTTCAGCAAATCCCTTCAGCAATTAAAGTAAATTGTTACTATTTTTTTTCACTATTTTCAGCAAAAAGCTTCAGCAACTACTTCCTGCAAAAAGCATTCACATCAGCACTATTGCAGGTAATGCTACTTTTCTCGTTCTCATCTGTGGTCCAATGGCTGCACCAGTTAGTAGTGAGTTTCAGAAGAAACAAAAAAAACAACACTTTTTCCCAGGATTCCTCTTAGTTTATTTATGCCCTTTTCTAAGAATGCCATCGATCAAATAAAGCTCTGTCATGTTGCGTTCTCCTCTGGGGTCAGGATGGTCAAACATTGTGTGTAAATGGAACCCACTGGCATAGAAAGTGGCCTCCAGCTTCCTACTTCAGTGTTCAGAAGCTGCTGAGTGCCCTCTCCTGCTTCCTCAGGCTCGCACGAGAGTTTATCATGTGTGCAGCGGCGAAGCACGGCACCGGAGGGCTCGGGACGCCAGAGCGTGGCCGTTCTTCTGCGCCCGTTCCTGCGTCTGCAGAATGCGAGCGTTCGCAGCCGTCACACGTGCGGCGCGAGGGTTTTCTGAGGATTTCTCACTCGGGGACTTTGTCCTTTGAAAGGTGTGCCAGCCAGTCAGCTGAGAGAGAGGGAGGAGAGAACAGGATCTGAGGCCAGCCGTGGTGTTAGAACTGGGACAAAGATGAGAAAAAGGAGCTGGAGACCCACCGGGTTCCCGAAAAGCGGCGCCGCGGCGCGGAGGAGGTTCCTTTGAACCTGGTTCCAGATGCTTGTAAACATTGCCAACCTAACATAGCAGGCGCGTGTGAGATAAGGCTGGATGTTATTTAATAACAGGTGTATTATGGCCAGGTGACACCTATTTCCGTTCCCTTTGATCTTTCCGGCTAATCTTTGTGTCCTGATTATATACGTTGGTTAAATATTAGTATATGGAGGAATAAAAAACAAATTAGTCTTTTTTATGACTTTGAGCAACAGAAATGAAAAGACAGATTGGATCTTTTTTGTGTCTTAATCTAAAATCAGCAGATTGAGGCTCACATTAGCAGCTGACACCAAAATGATTGACGCTCAGACTTGCCGTCCTGCCACTGTTGACAAGGCGGCCGCCTCATGACGTTGTCATTAGCTAAAGAACAAACAGTTACGGCAGCGGCCGACCCAAGCACTCTTTGAACTTCAGGTGAATTGTGGGTCCACCAGCAGCTGTTCAAAACGACCTTACCCCACAAAAATCAATCAGCACAAACATGCTGGAAACGTTGGGGGGGTGGGGGCCGTCACAGCCGGAAAGCGCACGCCGGCGGTCTGTTTATGCGCCAGCGTGGCCAGTGTGTCATATACAGCTGTGATGCAAGAAACGAGATCTTTTACAGTTTTACAATTTGATAAATCATCACCGTACCTAAAGCAGGATGTCAAAATCCAGAACACACCTTAGATCGAACAGGATAAACATTAATGAACTCTACAACTGCATGTTTAAAACCGTAACTTTATTATAAACTAGATATACAGCATTACATGTGATAATAATAGTGTAAATGCTGGAAGCTGAATTTGGCCGCTGAAGATGCTGAAATTGATAGCTAAAAACGCTGAGGCTGATAGACAGCTAAAATGAGCTAAATTAGCCTAAGAACATTTAAAAAATAAAAAAAACTTAGGTTAGCCAAAACAGCTAGCATGTAGCTGAAATATGAGCTAAACTCCAAAACAGCCAAAAAAATCTTAATAAATGCCAAAATAGTCCAAAAAGCTGCAAAATGACAATTTATAAAACTTTAAAACTGTAACTTTTTACCATAATTATGAATAATAAAAATGCAGGAATATTATTCCAGAATAAATCAACTTAAACCTTAAATAACTTTCAGTATTTTACTCTCAATGAAAATATATTTTGTCAAAATTATCCAAGTTAGAAATGAGATAACATCGGGTCATTAATAACAATAAAATGACCTGTAGGGCCGGATAGAATTACCCGGAGGGCCGGATCCGGCCCCTGGGCCGTGACTTTGACACCTGTGCCCTAAAGACTTTTCATCCCTTTTAAATCTTCTTTTTTATTACAGTTTCTGGTTTAACAGATTGGATTCGTGGACTCAGTGGACGTGTTCTCTTCAATCATTGATGCTGCTGCACTTGTTAACCCCGAGTCTAATAGAGGAGCATCGAGTCCGTCCGTTAGGGATTCCCACACGTTTGCGCGTCTCATTGGCGGACTGTCTGGGCTGGCAGAGTCTGGCGTTTGATCTGAGGCGTCTGGTCTTTTCTCTTTCACCCCGCCACGCCGCGGCGTTCTGGCGTCCTCGCCCGTGCGAGCGTGCGCCGCGGTATGTGTTGGTTATCTGCTTCCAGAAAGCAGTGCCCTTGTTGCTTCATATAGTCCAACGAGTGACCGGCTATTGATAAGACTAATGTCTCCCGATAGCTCCCGAGCTTTCAAGTCCCGGCACAAAACAGCCGGCGTCCTTTTATGTTGTTTTCCCAAGCCAAGGACAGACAGGCCTCCCCACAGGACCGGCGAGCTAATCAGTAATCAGGAACTTGCTGAGCCAGCAGTTCCCTTCAGACGAGCTCTTTCCACCTTCCTTCCTTCACCTGCCTCCATCTCTCCATTAAAACATCTGTTCTTTATCTCTAATGAGTTTAAGCTCCTCCCTCTTTCCTCCTGCTCCATTGTTTTTTTTTTTTATGCGGCTAATAAATGAGCATAAATAACTGGAGGTCAGAAGGGAGATGTGTGGGCGATGCCACCCAGACGTGGTGTTATATTAAAAGATTAGTCCCACTATTTGATTTTATTTAGAACTTGCCAAAAAACTGATTATGTGACAGATACTGAATCCTCTTCAGCCACCTGACTGTGCTTGTGTTTTCTGAGCCAAACGCTGCAGTTTCTCTCCAGTTTTTCATGGAGGCGTCTGGCTGGACTTCTCTTTCTGTTAAAAAAAGAAAAGCTTCTCCCATCATGTCTCACCAATTAGCAATTGTTAATTGAGCTCCTCATTCTGTTCGGTTGTAAACAAAACTCTCACGTGAGTTTCACCAGCAAAACCATTAAAAATGACTCTGTGTCTCATCGTCTGCTGATCCAAAAGGTTTAATTCAAGATCGAGATGAAGAAACTCACGTCCTCAGAGTAACCACTCGGTGATGATAACAGGAATGTGAAAATGGACACAACAAAATGTTCATAAACGCTTCCTGAAAAAATATGATTTTACTGGATTTTGAAAAGATATAAAAGTTCCTACATTTTTTCACAATTGAATTGAATTAGATTCAATATTAGTGTATTCAAATTAAAATCCATTTTATTTGACGTACATAGACACAAATCAGCTTTAGTAAAAAATAAACAAAAAAACATTTTTTTAAATAAAGTATAATTTTTATTTTATTTGACTTTTTGTTAACATTTTCTTGTTTATTATGTTCATATCTTTAAAATTGTGGAGCCCTTTACCGAACATTTTCTAAAAATTGAAGCGTGCTCAAGTTACCAACCAAAAGATTACTTCTATTTTTAAAGGGAAAAAAATGCATTTTAGTTCAAACTGTGAATAACAACAAAAAATATATATAAAAATGAAAGAAAAAAAATCTGGTTAGTAACTGGAGCTCACCAGTTACTAACCAGACAAATGAGCTTTTCATACTTTATAAGAAAAAAGAATCCTCTGGGTTCTGCACAACAGTTTAAAAACACTAACAACTTTATTTTCTCTAAAAATGGAAATACAAATCCCATCGGATGAGCAGCAATTAGTAACACAAAAATATGTTATTTACTTCAATTTATAGAAAATAAAATGTCTAGGAAACACTGAGCACCAGTTATAAACTAAATATTTTGTTCTCTAAAAATGTAAATTAAAAAAAAATCTAGTTAGTGCTCAACAGTTACTATCTGGAGTGCACCAGTTCATAACCAAACAAATATAT
>NC_050517.1:30719957-30770998 GCF_002922805.2 Oryzias melastigma | reverse complement strand
GTTTCAACGCAAAAAACAAATGTATGAAGTACTTTTATGCATGCCAAAACTCAAAACGGGTCCGTAGGGACCCTAACACCATAGGAAGAATATATATATATATATATACATTTTCTTCAATGCTCAGTAACAAGTGACACTTGTAGCATTTTATTTTATTTTATTGCGTTTATCTGAAGAGGGACGGTGAACTTTCATGAACATTTCTGTAAATGTGCGTGTGTGTGTGTTAGCTACAGAGCTAATTTCCATCTGTAGTCTTTGGGCAAGTTTTAGCTTTACAAGCAACACCAAAAATAAGAATGACAAAAATACAAAGTTCATCAAGTGTTTGAGGGTTAAATAGAATATCGACCGTCTGTCTGCAGCACGACGAGCTTCACATTCAGAAGAAACAAAACTGTCTTTTTCTGTTGAAATGTCTTTAGAGGTTGTTGTTTGTGTTAAGACAATAGAGACACTTGTTGTCAGTCTAAAGTGTTTTTAAAGAGTTATTGATCCCAGAAGTCTGTGATCATCTAGCTAGCTTGACTGGATTGTTCTTGTTAGCCTCATGTTTAAACTGCTGCGTTTCACGGCGTCACCTGTGGTGATCCGTTCTACTGGAGTATTTATCCGGAATAATAAGAATAAATGAAATATCCGATCCTGATCGGAGGATAAACTCCGATATCGATCGAGTCATCAACCACGTGGTCGGCCTGATTCTTGATCTCGTGATCGGATCAGAACACCCCATGTTCTGGTGACTTTGTGGTCCCTTTGCTGCGTTTTCCATGGGAACTCATTCCAGTCGTCCATCATTCGTCTCGTTCTGGATAACTGGACCCACACGGTACCGGGTACCGACACTCTTACTCTTTAAAACATTTGTGTCAGGAGACAGGTGTGGATGCAGACAGGTGAAAACTGTCTGAGGATTAAAATGTGATGTCAGGAGATCTGATGAGATCACGCCACCTCTGTCATCTGTCTTTAACTCATCGCTTCTTGAGTCATTTATGGATTCACTTCCTGTATTTTAAATTAAATTACTTTGATTTTAACTTATGTCAGAGCAGTTGAAGTTAAAAAAAAGTGTTTGTTTCCTTAAGATCTGAAACTTTGGTGAATTTTACTCTGCTCTACTGTTTTCTATAGAACAGTATTTTATTCCGTCATTTTTTTTGTGTTTTTCTTTTTTGTATTCTTTAAAAAAAGTATCTTTTGTTCATTATTGACCATAGTTTTTTTGTGCTAATTTTGTTCCCCAAAGGCAGAGAACTGAACAGACGACTCCAACCTGTTGTGTGTATAAACTCCTCAACAAAAAGCTGAAAATCCGCCATGAGTTCATGTCACAGACGTGATCCGTGTTTGTTTTATGTGTTTATCACGATATCGTCTGTTTTGTTCCTTCTACCTCATTTATCCACAAACGTTCAGAGTAAAACGTCGGGAAAGTATTGGCGATAGCGCTTTGGGTTTAGACCGTGTTGTGTAATACAACTACACAAAAAGTTACAACAAAAACATTTGTTTCTGTTTCTTATCGAATGCAATCCGCTTCCATAGTTTTCAAGAGCTTTAAACTGAATAAATTAACCAATCAGAATGTAAAGTTTATTTAAAAAAATTATCATCTAACAGCTAAAAGATTAGACTAAGAAAATTGGGAACATTTTTTTCCTTTTTTTCTAATATTATTCTTTTGATTTGTTATTAATTTTAGTGTGTTTATAAATGATTCCATTTTAAATATTAGTATGAGATGTAACAAATGTCAGTCACAAACTTAACCCTAAAGTGTTTGTTGTGAGATTGCTTAGTCAGCAATCACACTAACGTGATTCTCCTGATACTTTCTGTACGTTTTTTAGCACAAAAAACTTAATCACACTTTCAGAGATTTCAGTAATCTTGGTATCAAAACGTTCAGCTCATTCAGGACATCACTGATGTATTTTGGTATTTATAAACTTTATAGTTTTTAAATATTGAACAAAATATGCTCCATAGGAAATGAATAAGAAAGTCTTGGAATTTCAAAGTTTTATGTAGATTATCAACAAACTTTAAATATATTCATGGTTATGTTTTCATCTTTATAGTAATTTTCTGACAATGTGAAGTTTAGCTAATAATTTAGCAACATGCTAACAGTTTTGACTAATTTAGTTTACTGAGGAGTTTTATTCAGTTTTGGAGTTTATTTAAGCAACGAGCTAGCTCTTTGGCTAATTTGGTGTCTGCAGTTTAGTTCATTTTTTAGCAACAAACTAAATATTTTTAAAGTTGGCGTGTTTTATGGATTTTCAAGCAATTTTATCACAATTTTTTTAGAACTTTAGATCAACTTTAGAGCTCTTTCTTAGTTCTTTAAATACATTTCTAGTCTTTTAGAAAATGTAAAAAAAAAATATTTTCTGCAAATTCCTTCAGCAATAATCAATTCCATCACCGTTTTCAGGAAAACATTTCAGCAAAAGTATTCACACTAACATCATCACAGGTTATGCAACTCTTTTAGTTTGTTACTGTTTCCTTCATAAACTCTGTTTACACTTCTAATCATGCAAAAACACGTTTCTTCTTTCTTTTTGTTTTGGTAAAATTGTACTAAAATGAGGTTGTGATTTCCCCACCCACTGTGATGAGCTGAAAGCTTTGAGGTGCGATCCATCTTTGAAAAGAACATATACATTTATCCATTTCATGGTTTTGTTTTAGATCCTGAAACCTTGCTCGGGTTTTTTTTTATTATTTAGACTAAAAGCTAAAGAAGATTAAGGTTTAGCTTCGTACTGCTGGGAAAGTGAAAGCAGAGTGTGAACCTGACGGTTTCCAGGATGTGAAAGCTCTTCGAGTTTATTCATTTCATGTTGCAGAACAGGTGAAAGAAACCAAAGCTGGAGCTGAAATGAGTGCTGAGAAGAAACCAGGGGAAGTTTTTTTGTTGGTTTTTTACATAGAGGCACATTTTCCTACGATTTTAATGATTTTCCTATAAGCGTTCCCATCCGATGCTGCTGCGTTTCTGCCGTCTCCTTCCTGAATGTGTGGAAGACTCGAAGCTCCAAAATGTTTAATCTCATTTCGGCTGACATTTATGAGCATTTCTGATCTTAAGAAGGTAGCATTCACTACATAAAAAATCTCATTCAAATATTATCATTTAATTTTTTTTTTATTTAAATTCAATTAGAAATTGAATGTTTTTTTTTATTTTTTACATAGCCCAGCCACAGGAAACCAGTTTGAATCCAGTTCTAGTTTTTACAGACTCATATTGGTTTAAATAACTGAATATATCATTATTTTAAATGTTTATGTTCCTGTCTCTGCTCAAATTTCACAAGATTCTCATTTCATTTTATTCGTTTGCATGTAAACAGATCTTCATCTCTGTGGCTCTTTTACTGGCTCACATAAGTAAAGGCAACCAAAAAATAAAGTTTTTAGTTCTCATTTTCAGGATGTTGGGGGATCATGTGTCAATATTTACGTCACTTTATAAACTGACACGTTGTTTTCTTCATGTTTTTCTTCCTCCAATGAGCCAATATTCTGTAATAATGAAAATAGGTTCATATTTATCATTTACCTTAAAATGAAGACTTTTGCTGTCATAAAACAAGTTGTATAGTGATTATAACAGCTCTGTTAGTCTTCATAGAACAACATTTAAAATAAAAAAGCTGCAAATTGTAAGTTTAAAAATGCTGGAAGATCAGATGTTTATTTTGTATTTTGGTGCATAAAATGGATGTAAATCTGATTTTTGTTGCTGTTTGGTTTATTATTTGTCTTTGACTGATGTTTTTACCTGTTGTTGAAGTTTGAATTGAGTTGATGGTATTTGTTTCACACCGTCTTAGATGCTGTAAACGGGGCTTAAAGTGTGATTGTGTAAAATAAACGTCCTCCCGTCCGTGGATGGAGGGTGACTGATAGCGGAACAGCTGTTTCCGGTGGAGGGCGGGGGGGTCACACCATTGTTGCTGCTCTCCAGCTGCTCTGCTCCTCATAGAGGGCGCTAGTCGGGTTAGCTGCTGCAGACACGGAGCAGGACTCCCATGAGCCTGAAGCAGCTCAGAGGATTTGTGCACACGCTTCAGAAAAACAAGAGACAGCGATCTAAGCTCACTCAAAAAGTTTTGTTCTTTTGCTTTTTTAGTTGAAATTCTTGCAGAAAATCCGACATTTTATGACTTAATGTGACATCAAAAGATTCCAAAGTGCTGGAAAACACAGCAGCTGATTATTTTTAGCAGCGGGCTGTTATATGTCCTTAGAAGTGCAGCTCGGTCTGACAGAAACCACCGGATCTTCTCATGATGCTGCAGAACACGAAGAGGCAGCGAGCGAACATGCTGAGTCAAACGGAGTTCTCAGCTGTTGCGAACCTTCAGCCTGTTGTTCACCACACCTCACACTTAACCTTTTGTTTCACATCCTCCTGCGTTCTGCACACAGGAACTCCCAGTGAGCTGCAGATCAGTGCCCATCACGCTGCTCCACTCTTTGTTTTTTAAGTTTATGGCCGTTAGCTGGGTGGCGTTTGTGCTGCGTCTCCGCCCTCTTGATTATCAGCCACACGGGTGGAAGTTCATTTGAATCATGAGCAAACTGAAGTCCATGAGGTGGAAACTCATCTTTTACACCCAAAGTCACATTTTCCAGTGATTTCAGTGTTTTTGGCTTTTAGAAAGAAAATGTAGGTTAAATTGTATTTCTGATTATTTCTTTGTTGTTTGTAGTTGTGTCGTAGAAGCTAAAATCAACGGTCCACAAGCTGCTCCAAATATGCACACACCTTTTCTATTTTTTTAATTGTAAAATAATTTCCAGTGTTTTTTTCATTTTAATTTTGCTGTTTTTAGCCTAAATTAAAAAGCCTGTGTCGTTTTTTCAGACATATTTACAGCAGAACAGCAGCAGTTTATTAGAAAATTGCCTCTGAGTTGTGGGCGGGACTGTTAGCTCAGACGTTAGCATCGGCTAATTTCCTAGCATTCCTTTGTCTACATTCTCTCCCGTTAGCTTGTAGCACCTCACATTAGCGTAGCAAGAAAAAACATAGTAATCAACATCGTAACTCTCCAGCCGGACAGTTCTGCTCCAGATTCCAGCTCAGACGAGGGAAACGAAGACGTTCATGGATCGATTTGAATAAAGACATGTTTGGTATCCCCGACCTCGAGGCCAGGCTGTCAGTCTAGTAAGAAAATATTCTGTTGACCTCCGTCAGTGCACGACGGCGGACTCTAAGCCCACTCCACCAACCCCAATGTCTCGACCTATGACGCCATGTTCTTTCTAAAACTGGAGAAAATAAAATTCTCATTAAAGGCTCAAAAGACTTAATCATTGTAAAACATTACCAGCAGGTACTGAAAACGTCACGTTGAGGAGGAGAAGAATCCATCATCCATTGTTACTGTTGTTCTTATTCTTTTATTTATTCTTGTCATTTTAAATAACTTATTTAATCCATTCTTGGAACATGTGACCATCATTTCTGTTGCTATTAAAATGACCTCAGCTATAGGGGCGGTTCAGGAAGAGCGTCAACATGTCATTGTTGTGATGTTGTATAAAAGAAAAATAAATACTCCGAAACTCAAAGCTCTCCTCTGTGAGGAAAGAGCTCCAAGTACGACCCACCGAGCAGCGACATGATCATCCATATGGTTACATTCATAGATATTTACCTCCTGACAGGTTTCTAACAGGAAAGACGGTCTCTAATGGAAATAGTATTTTTATTTTTGATATGTTTGTGTGTTTTGATGATTTCTGACATGGAAAAAGCGTTTCGTTATCACAGCCGTTTAGGATCAGAGGAAACGATGGGATCCGTGTGGTTCTGGTTTTCCTCGTCTGAGATGACATCAAACGGGGAACTCCAACATCTGTTGTTGCACCGGTAGTGTTAGGTTGTGAGGGCTGTAAGCTAGCAGGAGAGTGAGTAAACAGATGGCTGATGGGGAATGGGGGCGGGCTTGTGCTAGGTTCACACCGGAGGCACATTTTTCCGTGATGGTCGACAGACGTTTCTGTTTGGGGTTTTTATTGTTTTTCCATCAAAGTTAAATCAATAACCTGACAATAATCTTCTGCTAAGAAGAAGCAAGTAGTTAGTCGGTCTAAACTTCTTTAATTTATCTGTGGTTGAGACACACAGAGAAGTGTGTGATTGTGTGTTTGTTGTGATTGTGTGTTTATTTTCATCTCTACAGTTGGTTTAGATACAAAAACATGATCACATTTATCAATTGTGGTGTTTTATTGTGAAAACATTTTTATATTTGGAAAAATCAACCAGATTATCTCATGTATCTTGATGTAACTTCCTATAGGTCAGGGGTAGGGAACCCTGGTCCTCGAGAGTCGCCTGCATGCATGTTTTCCAATATACCCGGCTCTGGCATGTTCTTATTGGGTGGACACACCTGGACCAGGTAATCAGTCATGAGTAGGGACTGGTTCAGGTGTATCCAGCCAATAAGAACATGCCAGAGCAGGGTGTATTGGAAAACATGCAGGCAGGCGGCTGACCTATAGGTTAACAATGGCGCCGGATGGAAGCGGCCTGCGTTCCGTGGTGTTTCGGCGTACAGTGTGAACCAGGCGTTACTCCAGTTGCACCAAAACTCCCTCTTGAAATTCTAATAAACTCCTGCCGCTCTGCAGAAACTATGTCCTAGAAAACGACATTCAAAAACTTGTTTTTGGCTAAAACAACTTAACCATAATAAGATCACTGGGAACACTTTGAGATGAAAAGATGGTCGTGGGACTTTAACCGAGCGAGCACGCCCAACCAGACGGCGGTGCAGTTTATGGATCACCAAAGACCGAGTTGGTCTCCTACGATCTCCGCTCCTGTTAATCAGTCATGCAGCCTCCGCCTCTTCAGGTACAGTAAAGGCCTGTGAACAGTCGAGACTCACATTTCAGAGAATCCTTCCATCATTCCTTACAAGGCAATTATCAACCAATCACATGGGAATCAGTCGCCTTCGTGTCATGTGGGCCTATTCGTCCTGACGAGGGTTAAAGTTTAGTCAATCCCTCTGGGAGTAAGAGACGTTCTTCATGAGAAGCTCGATCACATGCGGGACCTTTTTTTAAAGCGACTCAACGAAGAGGAAAACAGAAGAACGTCTCAACCCAGAACAGCAGAGGAGACATGACTCGCTCGTTTCTTCTGTGAGATGAAGAAAGATATTCTCAGGGATTCAGGGATGATGTCGGCCATTAATACATCCTGGTCACTTCAAACCACGTCTATGGAACCCATTTGCAGGGCGTGTCTTTGTCCAGAAAAGCCATGAAAACACTAAATATTTCTGTGCTGTGAAATATGCTTTGCATTTTCTCTTTACAAAGGACACAATCTATGCATTGTTTTCTGTTATTTCTGCTCTCAATCGGTTCCTTTTGACACCCAAACAACAACCGCCGGGCAGAGGCTTTTCTCCTTCCTGTGGTTGTTTAAAACGTTGGAAAACAAAGACTTTGCACAAAAGTCAAGTTGAGTTTTTGAAACAAAGTCCGAATGGAAAAACCCTTCAGGATCTTTACAGCACAAAAGTATTTAAATGGATTTACTGATTGAAATATACGACTCATTTATGTGAGCCGCTTCATATTTTACTGAGCAAATAAGAACAAGTTTTTGAGGTAGTGATGATATATTTTTGTGTTTTCTGCATCCTGCAAATTGTTTTTTTCATAAACTTAGAGTAAACTTAAAGTTTATTGCCAGTAAACTAATCTAGAGGTTACTTCAACTATACTTCTAAGAATACTTTTTAAGACTAAAAGAGGGCCAATTCAGCCTCAAGAAGTATACGTTAGAGTAAATGTGTACTTTTTAGGTGTACTTGGTACACTTTAAATTATATATATTACTTAAGTATACTTTAAAGCATATACTTATAGAATATTACATTAAATGGTCCATTTTCCTCCATCGTGATAAAATGTTACAAGAACATGTTGTTTTCATTGGAGTCTTTAAGTTCCTTTTCTAAAGTTTTCTGTGCATGAAAATAGTTTCTAAGTCGCAGAGCTGTAGTGGAACCAGCGATTAAAATGATAAATAATGCAGCCGATGGACTCCTGATATCACATAAAAAGATAAAAAGATCGTTGAATTGTTCTAGTTCCCCAACATTGACTGGATTTACAGACTTTAGCAAACAGAACTGAAACAGTCTGTAGTGACTGAGTGTTCGACCTCCATCTTTGAAAATGGCGGCCATTTTGGATTTTTCTGTGCTTTCACTGAATAAAAGGGATTCTTGTTTCTTTTTTGTTCATGTGATGTCCAAGGAATTGATCCTTGATTGATTGTTAGAGTTGAATTGATTTGATTTGAGGTATATTTGTGGCAAAGTTGAGACTTGTACCAAAACATGATTTGTCTGAAACATGAATCTGCTGCTGAAACCTGAGAGAAAAATAGACTTTAAATTAAATTTAAGTTTGTTTTGATATCACATGTGATTCTGTGAAGGTTTTTTTTCCCCGATCTTTTTGCCGTTACCATAGAGACCAGCGATGCTTGGGACACTTCCCCCTCCATCCAACCCTTCAGGAAGACATTAGCGCTTTTATAGAATGAAGACAGATGCATGCTGGGAATGTTCTCTGGATTAAGACAAGGAGACCAAAGCTGCAGTCGTTCTTATTGCAGAAGTGTCGTTCTGTCCGTTCACCTGTGGTGCGTACGTCGGTCACAGGAGACGAAGGCCCCGCCTCCTCTGATAACCGCGGTAACCCCCCCCCCTTTGAGCAGCTTCTCTGTGACAGTACCCCCTGGTTCACAGGGGTACGACGGGTTCACGGGACGGACGCTCTGCCAGCAGCTCACTGTTGAAAACGAGGAAGCGAGAGTCGAGTGTGGGGTCACATTTGAATTTATCTGTGGTTTCTGAGACTTTTGCCTAACAACTTTTAACCAAACAAGAATGATGTTACACACATTTGACAATAAACATTTTTGACAACTCTCACTTTGGTTTTAAGACCTCCAAAGTTCGTGTTTTTACCTTTATAATCAGTTTCTGTCTGAAAGTGACCAAAGAAGAGGATTCAGTAAAATCATTAATGATACCATAAAGAATCAACTGTAAACTAGACGGCACATTTCAATAACTGAACCAGTGAATCAATCTAAGTTTGTTTAAAATAAAAGCATTTAAATTGAATTTCTGTGGAAGTTGGAGCACATCCTGATTAATGAAGACATGTTTTTAGTTCTTAGTTCAGTGTTTTTCATCCAAACGCCTCTGACAGACTTCTCTTAACTTTAGCTCAATTTAAGATAAAGACTCTAAATCATAAACAGCAAACTTCCTCTGTGGTAACATTGTTTTTTTATTTCATGATTTCTTTTTAACATCAGTCCTCCTGAAAGGAGTTCATATAAACTTTATGTCTTCAACTGTTGTACAGTTTAATGTTTGTCACCCTGGATATATATAAAACTCATTCTATTTCAAGTTGAATGCTTATCTCTCTTTATAACTCCTTGAAATGTGTTTTCTTGTGTTCTTTTGTCAAAGCCCTGATCCTATAGAACACGTTTTCATTTCTGTCTGGAGTCACGTGGACTAAAAATGGCTGCACTTACAGAAGCCGCGGTAACCTGACTGATTCTGGGCGGGGCCACAAGTGTTTTGGTTGTTTTTAATTTAAACATGATTAAACTGAAGATACAAAGCCAGACCTGCTTTGACTTTAATACACCCAGTAAACTAACCCAGTAACAAAAAACTGCATTTACATTTTTTTTTATTTTCACAACAGCCTCTGCAACAGTAAAATCCACCAACATAGATCATTAAACTCAATTCACTTTGATTTATTTGGTAATAAACCAATTTGTTCAAATAATTGTGGAACATTTTTTGGGGTGCCACAATTTTACGGAGAGAAAATAGACTCAAGACAATTTGTACGTGCCTAATTTTGGATTTGTAACTCATACAATATATTTTGCGCATAAGTACAAAAATTATAAAATGCAAAATTACAATTTACACATGAATACATTAAAATTACAACACCTTGAAACCAAATGATGCAGAAATCTTTAAAAATGACATACAAATTGCATGTTACACACAAACACACAAACCTGATGTGAGACTCTTTTCACATCTATAAGATTCGTCCGTAAATGATGCGTTTAAATGCTGCTAGAATTCTGGGTCATCAGAGTTTTCCTTTCAGCTGCTTTGAACTTGGATTATAAATAGTATCTGGTGAAACTTGACATTTTTGTGTGTACTTTCAAGTTGTTGTCATTTTAACTTGTGTAAATTGTATTTTGTATTTTTTTTTAATTTAATTTGCACAAATGTTACAAATCAAGAATTACACACAAATCAGGGTGAGTCTATTTTCTCTCCATACAATTCTTGTGTTAAAACCAAACTGTGTTACACCATCGAACTGAATTGTGGGTAAAGTGAGTCATTGTGTTCCTTCTGTTCACATTTGGATTTGTTTACGCTGAAAATATCAAACACACATGTTAAATATAAGATCATTTTACTACGTTACACCAGGCCAAAAAGATGGCTGAAAGGTTATTCTTCCCTGTTGCTAAGTAACAAATTAAAATAAAGAACCTCGTGGCGGATATTGATGACATCATCGAGTGGGAGTGTCGTCTGAAATTTAAGACACTATTTTTCCAATATTGAATTGGAATTCTTCTCCCTGGCCCTAAAAATAGTGACTCAGATTCCAAAGACACTCCCACTTGATGACATCATCATTAGTCGCCGGTCAGCTACGTTAGCA
Source organism: Oryzias melastigma (assembly GCF_002922805.2). Classification (NCBI taxonomy): domain Eukaryota; kingdom Metazoa; phylum Chordata; class Actinopteri; order Beloniformes; family Adrianichthyidae; genus Oryzias; species Oryzias melastigma. The sequence goes on along the minus strand of NC_050517.1, from coordinate 30,760,195 downwards.
CGTAGCTTCCAGCACTCAAATAAACAGCTTTGGTATTATAACTATAGAAAGTCATTACTTACGTTTACACTTTTCTTTTCTATTCCGAGACATAAAACTATCCAGTAAAAATACTTTTTGTGTTGAAGCTCTTTATGACTGGAACTATCTTCCTTTATCTCTACATCTCCTTTCATCTCTTTAGTTCTTTAATCTTTTAGTTCATCTCAAACATACTTGTGTTTGCTGTTAAAGTCAGATTTTTTTTTAAAAATCTCCTATTTTCTCTACTTAAGCTTTCACTAACTGTCTGTTTTGTTTGTTCTTTTTCAGCTCAGTTTTTGTGATTTTTTTTTTGCGAATGTGTTATTTAAACTTGGGTAGGGGTGGATATTAAACCCATCTATGTGTGTGTTTGTTATGTGAATTTAATCTTTTTTTGTTCCATTTTTTTTTCCTGCTCTCTCATCTGTTATCATTTGTTGAAATGAAGGACAAGATGTTCCATCTCTAGAGTTTATCCTGCTACTTTAGTTTAAATGTGTAAAAAAATAAATAAATATACATGTAAACGTCTGCGCTGAGGGTTCAGGATCCCGCAACCGTGAGGGTTAATCCTTAGAATAATTATTTGGACAACCCTGCCCCTTAAAATGCCCCTACAATTGGAGGGCTATAGGAAGAATTCGGGTTCAGCCGTAACTCTCCGTTTGGAGGGAGAAATGAGGGGAAGAGTTTGGATTTAGCCTTATTCTGCACCAGTTGTCCCGCCCACAACTCACAGGCAGATTTCTAATAAACTTCTGCCGCTCTGCAGAAACTATGTCCTTGAAAGCGACACTGGATTTTTGGATTTCGTGTGATGAGAAGCTCATGAGATCACCATCTTGGGCTCCAATAGAACAGAGTTTCAGTGTCATGATTTGATTGGCTATCGATGAGATCTTAGATCGACTAGTTGTTCTAGTGAGGCAGAAAAAGTGTTTTGTTATTCCATCAAATTTCTGAAAAACTGGAAATATTTAAGATAGAAAACCATATTTTGGAGTATAAAATGTTGCTGTCTGAAAATCAAAGGTTAAAGAAAATTCAGAAATAAAATTGAAAAGTTCAGAAAGATAAAACGACACAACCATGACTCAAAGACCCAACATGATCAAACATGACCTCAGTGGGACTTTTCATTAATTAACTCAGTCTTCAGTTGTTTTCCACCATTTTGGTTTCTTTTTAAAAACATTAAATGTCCTGAAATTAGACCAAAAAAAAAATTATCTCATTAAGTGTCCAAATTAGTTCTAAATAAGAAGATTTCCATTTCACCTCAAGTATAAATGAGATGTTTTGCTCTTGCAGGTTGAATGATGAGGTAAAAGGTTTCGTCTATTGATGAGCACGTATGTTTGCACGGGTATGCAGGATCCGTGTGCGTCCCCTCGCCGCCTTTCTCTCCGTGATCATGTGACTCATCGTCTGGTTGCCTGCATTGACCTCCGGAGTCCCAGCTGTTTCTGACTACATCTCATTTGCCTACACAGATGTTGAAGCTTCCACCTTCTGCATAAACGCCCCACTTCTGCAAAATCCCCCCGAGTGTCAGTCCACAACTTAGAGTTTCATTCAAAACTGGGTTCAGTTTTCGGGAGGGGGGGTTTGTCTCATGCGAGTGAGTCCGGCGGCGGTGGAGAGTTCTGGTCTGAAGAAGCTCCAGCTGCACCGGACAGTGAGGACGGCTGACGAACGAGGAGATGCTGCAGCACTGATGAGTCTGACCTGCACATCTCCTCGTCTCTATTCCCCCAAACATCTGGAGACGCTCGACCTCCTGATGCAGAGACCAATGTTTGAGGCACCAGGAGGTCATCAAGTTTGAACTCAGCAGGAACTCCCCAAAGATCACACGTCTGTGTTAGAGTTTTGCATAAAAATGCTGAAGGAAAGAAGCCCAGATTGTAGGAAATGAAAGGTGAGCGAGTCGCGGACGAGGAGAGTGATGGACGGATGCAAAACGCCAAAAACAACAGGCACATTTAGGGGCTCCCTCCTCCCTCTGCAGCATGTCTTCAGTCCACACAGACCGGCTGTGTCGGGACGCGTGAGCGGCTGGACAAATCATGACTCAGCAGATTTTACAGATCAGCTCAAATTAAACTCTTTTTTTTAATGTTTTTCCTCAGCTTCACCAAAACGAGAGATTTTAATCTGTTTGAAGAGACACTCGAGGACGGATTTTTCTTTCCCGTCGAGGTGCGAAACGCCGTCACAGAGTCTGATCAGTGTGTTCTAAGATAAAATGAAGATAAATTATTCTACCGTCAGAAATTGGAGTTTTCTTAAAAGGACATCACCAAATTTCTAAAACATTTATATGTTTCAAATGTCTGTGAGGAAAAATTACAGAATTTTCAGCCCATCTGGTCACAATTATTTGTGCAGAGAAATAATAATTTTCATTGTTGCTGCGTACACACCGGCCGTGTGTTCACGAACGCCTTAAGGCGTTTCTTAAACGCGCTTTCATCAAACGCTGTTCCCCGTCGGTGGGTGATACTGGTACTGACGGCTGATATCGATACCGAGACTTCTTCCTTAGAATGTGTTATTAACGAATTATTTTGAAATACACAATGTTTTGTTAATTAAGTGTATAAAAACACAGAATTTAGGCAAATAAAAATGTTTATTAACTAATTACATCAATCTGAACTGAACATGCATCAAATGCACTATCATCTTCAGCGACCAAATTCAGTTTACAGCATTACTAGCATTATCACGGGTAATGTTATATATCTAGTTCATAATTATGTTAAACTCTAAAACTAAAAGTCTCACCTGTAAAGGCCGATAGGAATGCTGCAGCTTCTGTCTGAGACTCCAGTTCTACCTGCTGAAAAAGCCTCTAATACAACAATCCTTTCAGCTTGTTGAAGTCAAACACAGATTTCAAGTTTAGCTTGGAGCTCTTTTACACGTCGACTATTATCGGTCGCCTCGCCCCGTTACTGTACACGCAGCGGCTTGTTGGCAAAAAAATGAACCTTTGTACCCAGAAAATCAGAGAAAAGTGCTAATTTCAGCCTCTGGTAAACAGAAAACTCTATTATACTCCCAGACACTTCCAAATATGGATGGGACAGGACAAATACTCTGATTTAGTTAGTAGTTCTAATATGTGTTGTACTTGATATGAGGATTTAATCTTTAATCTTTGCTTTTTCTTAACTCTGTTTATGTCCTGTTTTTATATTTGGTTTTACTTTGTGTTTTATTCTGTGTTTTACTGTAAAGCACTTTGTGGTTTTTATCTTGAAAGGTGCTATATAAATAAAATTTATTATTATTATTTATTATAATAGTACAGAATGATACGCACTTCCATTCAGTGGAGTTTCTTTCAATAAAATATTGTAATTTTAAGATAAAACTTATTAAAAATACCAAATGTTTCACCTTTGCAATTAAATTAGTTGTTTTTCCAGCAGCTTTGACGACTGTCGTGTTATCAGTAAGAAAACCTTTTTGTTGTTGGCATAATAACAGTGTTTGTTCAGCCGTCGACTCTCATCTCACAGCGCCGTATTTCATTTGCTTCCACGGCGTCTGACTCAGTTTCTCAAATGGATTTCACTCTAATGAGAGTGAAAAGCTAAAGTTGGTGTTTAAACTTCGAATAAGCATCTGCAATAGTTGTCTGTTGTCTTTATTTTATTTTTATGTTTGTGCTTCTTTTCTGGGATGGTTTTGTTTTGTATTGTTGTTTAGGCTTCTTTCTTTTTAGTGTGTTAGGTTGCACATATGATGCCACGTTTGTTTATAGCAGAATATTTGACAGGTGTGAAGGTTTATTTTATTTTTTTATTTAGGAGACTGGACAGTTTAACATCAACGCACAGACAAAAGCACTTCAGTTATATTATAATAAAATGCTATAAATAATAAAAACTGAAGCAGAAACTGTTGTCAGTTTCTACCAAAATAACAGAAACAATTAAATTAGGAAACAAGTAAATAAATAAAAACATTTAAGCAGGATTTGAATTAAGAGTGCTAACCACTACCCCACCATGCCGCCTTCATAGGTAAGATGATATTTTATAAGCCATAAAATCACTTTTTTTAACCATTTTTTTTCCAATGAGAATATTAGATTATTGTTACTGATTAATATAAATGATTTGTCGTGGAGGCTTTGAAACTTGATTACATCAATGATATTAATGATCCTTAATAACCTGAATCTATTAATATTTGATACTAAGTCCAGAACCGGATATTGATAATTCATGTAGAGAAAATGGTCGAGTCGGGGTGGATTATATAAGTTCGCTTCCTCCCACTCCCTTTCAGGCGATCCACTTGTGATTCATTCCGTGATATGTTATTCATTGTCACCTGATTGCTTGAAATAAACCATTTCATTCATTCATTGATTTCCAGCTCTAATTGTTGTTTGCTGGATGGTTTTCCACTAAATGTTTAATAAATGTTGTAAGCTTAAAAAAAGAGTTTTTACATTTTGTAAAAAATTACAAAAATCGAACTTTTTTTCTTCCTTTGTACGCAGATTAAAAAGTCAAAAGTGTCAAAATAATTTAATAAATCGATCAAACTAAACTAATTTGTGGATTTTTTTGAGAGACTTTAAGGTAACTTAAAAATTTGCAATATTTAATTTATATGCAAATTCAAAAATTCTAATTGCAAATATTAGCATAGAGCATATGTGTCAAAGTCAAGGCCCGGGGGCCGGATCCGGCCCTCCAGGTAACTCTATCCGGCCCTCCAGTAAAATATTGAAAGTTATTTAAGGTTTAAGTTGATTTATTCTGGAATGATATTCCTGCCTTTTTATTATTCATAATTATGTTAAATAGTTAGGGTTTAAAGTTTTATAATTAGCATTCTGCAGCTTTTTGGACTATTTTGGCATTTACTAAGATTTTTTTAGGCTATTTTGGAGTTTATCTAATATTTTAGTGACACACCAGCTGTTTTAAGTAACCTAAGTTGTTTTTATTTAGGTTTTTAGGCTAATACGTATTAGCATTTAGCTAATACTTTAGCTGGCTATCAGATTCAGCATCTTCAGCGGCCAAATTCAACTTCCAGGATTCACACTAACATTATCACAGGTAATGCTATATGTCTAGTTCATAACTATGTTAAAAAGTTACAGTTTTTAAGATGTAGTTTTAGAGTGTTCCATAAATGTTTCTCCTGTTCGATCTAAGGTGTGTTTTGGCCTCTTGTGTGATTGAGTTTGACTCTCCTGTCATAGAGCATCAAACGGACCACTAGGTCAATAAAAAATGATTTCAGTTCTGAGATTCCGACTGAGATTTGTGGTCAGACGGTGGCGGCGGTTCGGTCCAGGAGGTCAGCAGAGGTCGACTTTAACAAATGTGTCTTTTTCAGATAATCAATGAACAACAGTTGAATGGGATTTGTGTGTTGTCCTGCTTCCCCGCGTGTCCATTGGCAGCCGTGTTTGTGTCAAACACTTGCACTTGCAGTTCCTGTTTGGGGAGACCCTCTCTCCTGGCAAACAGTGTCTGGTCTTATCTCTTGTGTTTTATGTTTCGAGCAAGCCGGGGGCACAAGCAGCCCTTTGTGGCCACGAGGTTGCTGGTCTCACTCCAGACAGAACCACGCAGCTGTTCACCACTGTTGCTCATGTCCATGTGTGTGCATGCTTGTGTGGGGAGCCGCATTTGTGTATGTTTGCCTGCATGCGTGCACTACGTGTGTGTGTGTGAAAGCACTGGTGTCCGTGCAGGTTGTGTTTCCGGGTCCACTACAGAACCGCTTTGGTTCTTGTTGTCGTTACAGTTTTGACCCGATCCACAATTCTACGATTTTTTATACATATCACTCTCATTTTCAAATTTCACTCATTTTATAAAACCTGCTTGAGATTCTGAATCCATTTCAGACATGATTCAAACAAAACTTTATTTATAAACCACTTTTTACAGTCACAGCTGCCTGTACAGGTAGATTTACATATATATATATATATATATATATAACGGTAGGTTCGTAATGTCAGCTATTGAGCAACACTGCGGCATTGAAAGAGAAGCGGAGTCAAACCTAAAAACAAGCTCTCCTATGATTTTATAGAGACCGGCATGATCTGGCCCCGCGTGGCTACCAAACAGACCCCGGCAAGCGGCGATCCACGGCTCTCAGAGCAGCATCCAGTCCAGCACAGCTAACCACCAAACTTCGGCAGACGACGGCCCACTACTCGGCCTGCAGCGACTACCGAGCCCAGAAACCCCTCCTAACCTCCTAGCCTAAAAAACGGGAACATTTTGAATTAGCCTGAACAGCTAGCATCAGGCTAAAATATTAGCTAAACTTTGAAACAGCCCAAAAAAAGAAGAAAAGGCTAAAATTCACCAAAACAGCTAGCAGGTAGCTGAAACATTAGCTAAATGCCAAATTTGCCACAGAAAACTGGTAAAATGTACAATTCAGCCACAACAGCTAGCATAAGGCTAAAATATTAGCTAAACTCCAAATTAGCCTAAAAACCTGAAAAAAACCCATAAATTAGAAAAACAGCTAGCATGTAGCTAGGATATTAAAAAATAGTCAAAAAAGCTAGCATAAAAGGAGCTGAATATTTTAATAGCTGAAAGAGCTGAATGGATGTCCAGAGAACGTAGAGAGAAAAAATAATAAAGAAATAGATAAAAAGTAAATCACTATAACACAGTTAAACCAATAAATGCAGCAGAAGGGTGGAATAAAAGGTCACGTTCTATGTGGGTCTCCATCGGCCAGACTGAGAAAAATAAAAAAAAATATGCGTTTCTGATAGTGTGTGGGGGGCCAGACCAAATGTGGTCCGGTCTAAAGCACAGTTTTTTCTTCTTTCTTCTTCTGAAATAAGGTGTAATGCTATCGCGCGATCGCCACCTAGTGGTATAAACTGAGACGTCCTCCTTGAGAAGCAGAACAATGTTTACATGTTAATGATCTGAACATTTTAGTTAGAACTTCTGCTTTAGAGAATCCATGTAACTCTGGATGATATTAACAATCTCATTATTTCACTGATACATTTACAGTCTGTGATCTGGATCAGATTAATATGAAAATCTTCAAAACATAAATAGATTATTAATATATCTTTAAAAAAATGTGTCTCAAAGTTGAATTCAATGAATCAATTCTGAAAATTATTGTTGATACCCAGCCCTAAAAATCATGCTGTCTCGTTTATACAAATGTTAGGATTTGATGGCGACTGTCTCCAATACCTGTGATGATGGTAACATTTTTACTTTTGAATGTATTCGTCTCCAGCGTTTAGCTTTAACACATCCTGCTCGTACACTTGCTGCGTGTGTGAAGGAAGAACAGATTGGTGTGTTCGTCCACCAAGCAGAAGCAGAGAGAACAGAAGAGAAATGCTGTCTCTAGTCTAGTGCGAAATATGAGATATGTCTCTGTCAGATACTAGATCTTCCAGTCTTGCTTTATATTTTATCTCGGTGTCTGAATTTTGATATTTCCAAGAACTTCTTCAGTAAGTTTTCATCATCTGTAGTTTTTAAAGGACATTTCTAACAGAGTTGATCAGGTATTGTAGTTGTTCAAAATAAATTCAGGTGAAATGCTGCGATTTTCACGCGATTGTCCTCCGGGTGTAAAATTCCGGTGGTTGAACTCCGATGGCTGCGCGACCACTGCGACTCGAGCAATTACAAATCACTTGGAAATAAGTCCGGTGAGGCCATTGTTTTTGTGATATTGGGCTATAGAAGTAAAATTGAATTCTTCTTGAACTGTCACAGTTTTGCTGAAACATGAATGCAGGTAGAAACACCTGGAATAAAAGTCTAAACTTTACTAAAGACTCTGTTGGGTTGGGTTTTTGACCTCTGACCCAGAACATTATTTTTCTTCGTCTTGTTTTGAATCTCGGGCCCTCCACGGTTCTCCCTGCTCTGGAAAGCGTGTTTTAGCCCGTCAAAAGCTCCTAAAGAGACCCGTCGCCGACGCCAGCACAAAGCCACGTGCTGTGCTGGCAGCTGAATGCAGCGAGGACAAGAATGCGGCCCCCAGACTCAGCCTCTAGTTATCCAGCGTGTGAGACGGAGAGACAAAGACCGGAGAATATCAGGCATGCTCTGCGGCTTTCATCGTTTTCTGAGCCCAAAAGCTTCTGGTCAGACCGCTGGTCAAGGTTCTTCATGCCCCTCTGCTTCCTCTGGAATCCAGGAGAGAGCAGAGGCTGTGGTACGGGCTCATTGTGTTCATCAATGAATCACCAGCAAGCTGTTTTAAGGCAGAAAATCAGGCCTTTTCTACTTTAGATATCTCTAGAAAACCTTTCTAGAACCTCCGTTCTCAGTGGATCTTCCAGAGAACATATAGTTAAAACACACAGTGTACAGAGGAGTTTAAGATCTGATGAACATCAGTGTGTACATCAGTACAGTTATTAGTTTAAGGAGACGGTGATTCTTAAAGAACCAAAGTATTTCTGGAATCGTTTCCTTCGGCCACATGAGATTACACTGAAAGTGAATCCACATTTGACTGAAAAATGCATCTCAATCCAGTAAAGATGTTTTCTGTCAGATGTGCAGGTCAGGTAGGAGGAAGTCCCTCCCACATCTGGTCATGTTCCTGTCCTCTAAGACCTCAGAAGGATCTGCATCAATATGGAAACTGTGCCTGGATTATTATGTATCTTATGGATGTGGATTTTTTTATTTACTTTTTACGTCATGGCTGAGTGGCTACAGATGAAAACTAGCCTTTTCTGCTGATCCTGGCTTTTTCAACCATGTGTAATTTCTCTGTTCCTTTTTAAACCAAATCAAACCAAATCAAATCAATAAAGCAACAATGCCAAAAATTGCAAACTTCATGAAGATAGTGACTGATACGTTTCTGCTAAAAAAATGTTATTGAATCAAATCAAAATAAAATAAAATCACATTTTTTTCAAACAAACTTTATTAACATCAACAAACAAACAGAATAACAAGGAGAAGAATCTCATTGGAGGTGAACATTCAGGTAACAGACGAAGGTGAAGAAGAAAGTTTGTCTGAATTCAGATTCTCCCCCTCCTCCATCTGCCGTAGGGGGAGGGGCCTAAAAGCGCCATTTGGTCCAGATTGTTAAGGGCCAAAATTCAACGAGAGCCGCAAAGTTTCCCCTCAAAGTTAGAAAAATACTCTTATATTATACACATTTATATTTCTGAGGTCATTAAACCTTTCATTTCTAAAGAATAGCTTTGAAATGTTCTACAATTGAGTTTTTCTATGTATCACAAATTTAACTTCTTTCACTTTTGACAGCAGCACGTTCAAGTTCCTTTCAAAATAAAACACTTCCTGTGTTTAATCAGATCCTTCAGCTGCAGCAGATTTACTGTAATTAAAATGCAAAAAACATTCAGTTTTTTATCATTATGACTCTGGTGTTCCTTCATTCCTTTTTTATATTGAATAAAATCAAATGTTTTAAGTGTAAAATCCACTTTTTTATCTATACATGTAAATAAGATGATGTCACTCTGATGATAAACCGCTTTGACAGTAGATTAAACCTTTTACTATGATTTTGATCAGTCAGGCCTATCTAACATGACAAATATCTAAACTCAAATTAATTAGTTAATTCATTAGTTGAGTCTGAAGTTTTCTTCAAAGCCAAAGAGCCACAGCAGAGGAATAAAAGAATCTGGAGTGACCCTACAGAGTCTTCCTACCCCCAAATGTAGCCCTCCAAACAGAACATTATTAGTGTCTTCAAATTCGGATGTATCCCTTGAAAATAGATCTATATTTCTGACACCATTACCTCTTCAAATGCCCCATACTGATGGATGAGGGGAAGAATTCTTATTCGGCCTTTCTGTGTGGAGATGAGACTGTTTAGTCTGTTTGGAGGTCAGTGATGCGACCCAGAAAAATGTTTGAAGAAATATAATAAATCATTGAAAATATATTTAATAAAATTCAAATAAAATTATTTAGAAATTAGGAAAAAATCATAAAGGGGACACACAGATGCTGTATATAAGTTAACTAAAGTTTCAAGTGTGATAGAAGTAACCAAATCAATAAAATTGATTACGGTGACATAAGACTAATAATGCAAAAAATTCCAAACCAAATAACTTGGAGAAAAAATAGTTCTAATAATGTTTCCTATTGTTTGTCTGCATGAGTGAAGAGGTGGGAGGTGCTTGAAGGTTGTGTTTTTTTTACTATTGTTCTTCTTTTGTGTTATCTATTTTTGTGGACAGCACTTTACATTACATTATATATGTATGAACAGTGTTATATATATTTAAAGTTTATTTGACTTGATAATCAAAAATTGTTTATATTCTCTGTTCATTTGGCTGTTCTATATATTCTAACCTTTTCTGTATTTAATAACATTCAAGACAATTGTCCTTTTATTTATTTATTTAATAAGAGTTTGAACTTTAATCAATACTTATTTCAAATGTTCCTTCTATCAGTCAGTTGTGGTTTCATTACTGAAAGACAGTTTAGATTTTATTTTATTTTTTTGAGATGCTGTCATCCTTTTCCTGTGGATGTGGGCTGGTCAGTAATGAATAAAAAAACGAATACAAAAATGCAGTTAGTATGTCAGATAAATGGGTGTGAGTGAGGTTAGCAACTGTTGAAAGAGAAATGATTCATGTCCGACTTTAGAAACAAAGACAAACGGGACCAACTTATAAATGACTATACCGCCACATTCAGCAGGAGAAACGCTTTCGGTTTCACGGTTTCTGAACCTGGTTTTACTAATCGGACGTCCAGGAGTGTCTGACCCGATCATCTCTGTTTCACAAGCTGCACCTCGGCTATAACGGTCACTTAAATGGACATTTCTTCATTTTTTTCCACCATGAGATGTTGTTTGGCATAAAAGCAAAGTTAGTTTGTCTTCCTACTTTAACAGAGTTTCTTAGTTCTTCTTTCTAAATATAAACATTGACATTTTAAATGACCCACAGCATCACGGTGTTCCTTTTCTTTCTGACTTTATCCTCTGACTCGTTCTAACCTGCTACAGATCTGCATTATTCACAGATTTATGTGTTCAACTTTTTGAATAAAGTGTTGTTAAAATGATGTTTTTAGATATGGTGTGGAGTTCTGGGACTCCAGCGAAGCTCTGACCACCAAAAACTACACAAAGAAACGTAAAAATTAAGATGACTTTATTTCAGTAATTGCAACATAAATCGTAATTTGTAATAATTTCAGAGTTTTTTTTAAGGGATTACGTAAAAAATCAAGTGAACAATTTTGATAAATAATGCCATTCCTGTAACTAAACTGATTTAATTCATGATGTTTCACAATAAAAGTATTTTCAGGGACTTTAATAAAATGTTCAGGAGTTCCAGGATGCAGATTTACAGCGAATCAATCAGTTAGAAATCGTGTTTTGTGAAGTTAAAGCAAAGTACTTCTGTGTGGATGGACACATGATATTAACACTGATCTGTGGTCTAACTTTTAGCTTAAATTTAAAATTAAGAGTTAAACTTTGTATCACTTTTACCTACTAATGTATTTGGCATTGAACATACTGTCATGAACTACATATGGGTTATTAAAGTAGTGCAACTCATGGCTATAAAGTGATATGAAAAAAAGAAAAACTAGACAAAAATCCTTTTTTAAGTTGTTTTATTTTTCATTATTTTAGCTACTCCCAATGAAAAACAGAATCATTAAAATAAATATTGGATCTATATATCATAAGACAAAAAAAACGTAATTTAAGGCTTTTAAGTAATGACTTGAATGTGATTTTTCCCTTTTGATCTGCTATTTTTAGCAGCTTCAGCTAACCTGAATATGATGTTACACAGGAATGAAGCTGGAGGAAAATCAACATTCACTTAAAAAAACAACAAGCAGAAGTTTAACTGAGATTTGTCTATTAACACATTTTAACTCATTCTCTACATTTTCTAAGAATGTTGTCTTTAAACTCCTATTTTAACTAATGGATACTTAAAATGTTATACATATTATTGTCACAAACCCTCCATGGTTTATTTGCAGAGACAGAATTCATTTAATAGAGTTATTAGATATGAAGTGATGATCATCTGATCAGTAATGTTTCGGTTTTCTGTAACGTTTCGTTTAGTTTTCCAAAATGTTTTTTTTGTGTGTGTGTGTGTCTGGAATTATACTTTGTTTTCTAAAATGTTATGTATTTTTTAATATTTATTGAACCTGGCCTTCATGTAGATGATCAGAATTAATCATTGAATTAAAACGTTTGAATAAACTGCAGTACCTAACCTCTTTCTCTTTTTGTTTTGACCGCCTCAGTACCTGTTGGCCAATGACTGAAGAGATTTTTAGTCACATGGTTTAGTTTACAAGGTTTGGTCCAAATCCTGATCCCAGTCTGAATGAAGACCAAATGCAATCTTCAGTCGTAACACACCCTAAAAAAAAGAAAAACTGCAGCAGCGATTACTGTCAGCTCTGAGGACCAGAGATAACTAGCTCGCTAAGCTATCCACCGGCTGGCTAGCGTAGCCGTCCATCCAGGTCAGTGAGCTCTGTGACGATCTTATAATCTATCCAGGATGAATCCCGCCTTCGCCCAACAGTAACTGGGACGTTTACAGGAAGCTAGTGCCCCCCGTGGGTTGATGAAACGCATGGAGGATCATCATGAAAATTCCTTGCATCGAGCGGCCATCTTGAATGTTTATTTCTACTCTTTGATGTGGTCACTGAAAACGTCACATGCTCAAAGCTGGGTCGCTGATTGGTTTATGCGCCGCGTCAAGCTCGCCGCTTAAATCACGCCGCGGCAGATCGCGTCTTTACATTGACTTAACGTTGAAACTTGACGCCTCCGCCGCGCCGGCCGCGTTCAGTGTGAATGAACCATAACAGCCCTCCAAATACATATTTAAAAAAATGAAGGCAATAATACAGTATTAAAGTCAGCAGTGAAAAAAGTTGATTAAAGAAACACTAATACATATTTACTCAACCAAAAAAATCCTGTCATTGGAGCCAGGTCCGGCCCTGGACTGCATGGCGCCCTAGACGAAACCTGATTAGAAACTTTTGAGTTATTTTATTTGTTTTTTTTTTCACATTTTAAAACATTTTACACAAAATGAGTGGTGTGTCAAACTGTTAAAATAAAAAGATCATTGTAATCTGGCGCCCTGGGCGGCTGCCTAGCTCGCCTATGCTCAGGGCTGGCCCTGATTGGTGCAAACATGTGGCTCTTTAAAGACTCTTTGATGAACCAGGGTGGGGCTAAGGTGTGAGGAGGTGCTGAACTGTTTACATAAACAAACCATGTTGCCAGATTGGGCAGTTTCCCGCACAGATTGGGCAGTTTCCTGCACAGATTGGGCAGGTTTTTACTCAAACTGGACTGTGTTTTGCCCAATCTGGGAGCACTATATTAAAACTGTGACGAAAGTATCGATTTCATCACGATAGTATCGATACTTTACCTGAGTATCGATACTATCGATGCTCAGATGATACACCCGCCCCCATCACACCCTCAGTGGTTCCAGCTTCAGTATCAGGACAGGAATCGGAGTCTTTGTCCCCTCAAGTGAACACAACTCTTACTTTCTGCCTCCGCCGTCGTTCTCCTGGTCTCTTCTCCTTCTCTGTACCTTCTTGATCCCACCTTGATTGTTAAATGATCTGAAACATCTCTGTCAACACGGTCCCGCGTGTCTTCACGCATCAGTAAGTCGTCCTGACCTCTGTGAAGGAACATCTGTGTTGTCATGGGGGATGAATTCTTAACAAACCGATTCACAAAGAGGAGCCAGAGCGACAGCGGCGTCTGCCAATCAACCTGCTTTTCTTTTCTCCAGATCACGGCGGCTGAAAAGATAGGTGAACAAATGCTCCGGAGACCAAAGGGCTGGCTGAATGTTCCTCTCAATCTTTTCCTGGGTGGCGACAGGATCTGCTGTTTGCTCAGGCTTAGAACTGACTCGCAAATCAAAGTGTGTCAGAATGAGGAGATTAGGGAGCCGGAGCAGCTCTGGGAGAATACCTGCAGCCGTTGTCTCTTTGTTGTCCCCCACCTGGATGAACTGTTAACATTGTGCACACACCAAAAGAGCCACAGACAACAGAGCAACTTTCTAATACCGTGATAAAATGCAGCTGTTTGTATCTCCTTCAGCGAAGAGGCCCAGCAAAGGTTGTTTGAAGAACTAATGAGTGTTCAGAGAGGGAGATTCCCCTTCAACTCAGGCATCCGCATGCTCGCAGTGTGGCCTGTCCCTGCGGCGCTTGTCACTTCAGGACACGATGCAGACCTTAAACCTCACAGCACAGCGAGCGAGCCAGCGCTCCGACGGGAACCTGCAGGGAAGAGAAGAAAACAAAACGCTCAAACAAGATTACCGAGTTTGAAAATGAAAGAGGAACTTCTAAGAAAGAGCTGCCAGGTTTCAACTGTAATAAATATTATCAGATGTCATCAGACAGGTTTAGATAGAAGCACAGTGCAAAGCAAATATCCCAGGCAGTTGTTCCACTGAATCAAGTTTCCTGGTCTTGAGTTTGTTTATTGAAAAGTGTGTGAGTGATGTGCTGAGCCGGGAGCTCAAGTTTCAAAGACAAGCCTGGATAATGGAAGATATTTAAAAAGCCATCTCAGACAATACAGGATCTTAAGCACTGCATGTCTTACTCATCTTTCATCTGATCCCATTTCCTGACTTCTAAAGAATGATGGATCTCAGTCAGACCTCTGCTTTTCACCTGCTTTATGCTCCCACTGTATTGATTTTTTTTTTATATAGAAAAGCTGTTTTGACAACTTTACGCAGATCTCTGGTTTTTCCGGCTATGTGGCTCCCTCACGCCGGCTTCACCGTATCGCTCTCTGAGCATAACGTCACATGAAAACCTCCAGAACAATAAGCTGTACTAGAATGTTACAGGGAAAGTCAATTCGCTCCTCACCTAAAGTCTTATCCGCGTTAGCCTGGATACGAGCGGACCGCAGGCATGAATCGGGCAAACCTGTAGAGGTCATAAGGTCATGCTGGTGGATCGCACGGAAATATCAAGGAGTCACTAGAGGGAAAATGCACGTTTTTCCTACGGGCGTGCTGCGGGCGTCAGGTCTTATTGAACACTTAACAATTTTAACATATTATGAACTAGATACACAGCATTATCCTAGTGTTAATGCTGTAAGCTGAATTTGACAGCTGAAGATGCTGAAATTGATAGCTAAAAATGGTAAAGCTGATAGCCAGCTAAAATATTAGCTAAATGTCAAATTAGCCAAAATAATAATAATAAAAAAAAATTCAAGTCAGTTAAAACAGTTAGCATGTAGCTAAAAAAAATAGCTAAACTTCAAAATATCCTTAAAAAACTGAAAAAAAGCCTAAATTAGCCACAATAGCTAGCATGTAGCTGAAATATGAGCTAAACTCAAAAACCGCCTAAAAAATCTTAGTAAACACCAAAATAATTTCCCAGCTCTCTGCTCTCTTGGGCTTCCGTAGTTCTGTGTAAAGTCCGTCCATATGTGGCAAAGTGCGGACATGAAAGCTGCAGCTAGCAGAGGAGCTTCTTCTGCAAGACAGAGAGGGAAAAAAGAGCTTGTTCCAAAAAAAACGTAAGAAAAGAAAAGAACGTGTGTGCCGCGAGATGCCCTCCGCTAATCGTCTCCGTGTAGCCGTTAGCTCTTTGGCTGATGCAGCAGCAGGACGATATTCTACAGGATCCAGACGAACTGGAGGATAAAGCTGCTGGTTTACAGCAGCAACAGAACGCTTCATTAAAGTGTTGATTTGAAGACAGCGCTGTTGTTTCACACTGACGCTAGCATGCTACGATGCTAGCTGCTAATGCTAACAAACTGTGTCTCCTATACGTAAACACAGAGGATCGGTTCAAAGTCAGGTAACGTTTTAGGACGAGGCGGATAAATACAACATTAATTCAAAGTACATTTATGAAAACTGTATTTTCTAAATATAATAATACCAGACAAGAATCCACTTTGTACTATTAGTAGTCTCTTTGTGACATTACAGATGTAACACAGACTCGGAGGCGTTCGGATCCATCTGCAGTGTCTTTATTTATGCTCAGCGATATGTTGGCAAAGGCAGCGGTGGTCGGACAGGCGGAGATCAGAGCCGGCATGGAAGCATCAGAGGCTAGAGCAGACGGAGGTCGGAGGCAGGCGAAGGTCGGACACGGCGAGGGTTAGTCAGAGGCTGGCGGAGACGAAGGTCAGAGACAGGCAGGATTCGAGGTCGGAGGCTGGCAGGAGATCAAACAGGAACAGAACTGGGTCGAGACACGGAGAAGCAGACTGCTGGAAAGACGTTCAGTAAGGCTAATGGCTCAATACTTCACGGGGTGTTAAGGTGGGAGCTTGGTATATATGCTGTGTGGACTGATGAGTGATTGGCAGCAGCTGTGGGATGATTAGTACTCTGGGGACTGTGCACGTGGACGGCCGGAGGGGTAGACAGTGGGCAGACTCCTGACAACAGAGCTGAAAACATATTATCTTTATTTTTATTTATTTTCTTCATAAAATAATGTAATAATTTGTCCAGTAAAACATATGCTTCGAATTTCTTTTATCTACTAAGTCAAAAACTGGATTTTGGTCTCTGGAGTTGTGACTTCAAACATGCAGCATCAGTTTGAAGGTTTTGTTACAATAAGTGTTCTGCTGAATGATTGTATTATTTCTCTTATGGGATGCTTAAGTTAGCGGTACCTCACAAAAACACCAGCTGCATCGATCTACAAACATTTTTACAGCTTCTATTTAGTTGCACTTTGTCTATGAGTCCATTTCTAAAGGAAATCTTAAAATTAAATAGTCATTGTTAAAAATATTCTGTCACTTGTAACCTTTGTTAAAGAAAGTAAAAGGAAGGAGAAAAAAAATCAAATTTGGAATGGAGATTGAATCTTTTGGCCATATTATCCGTGGGAAACAGTGGCGAGTCTGTCGCTGCGGATTAGCCAGAGCTACATGCTACATGAGAGCAACTGTCTGAATAATTCCGTATCTGGAGGTTCGTCTGTAAACAGATTTTTTTGTTCTCTGAAGTCGAAGGCTCTTCTTCGGTTTCCTCACTGGATCTTTTCTCCCCGAAGAAACTTTAAAAAGATGTTTTATTGTTTGGTTTTTGTTAGCTTGGGGCTACTAGCTTAGCAATCCAGGTAACCATGCAGGTAGCCGCCATAAGTCAATCAGATTTTTATGGAAGCGTCTGTGACTCATAATTCAAAATAAAAGTTCCAACTGGAAAGACTTTTTTCATTTTCTCAATGTACCTGAGTGACAAACGCTCCCATAGGTTCTGACATGAATCTTTCCATATGTACAGAATGATCTGATTTAGGTTGATTGCTTAAACCTTCACCAATGTAAAGTGCTGCATATCAGCAACGGCTGAAGCTGATCCTCAGAATCCACTGGAATTACGTCAGCGGTTGAAGAGTTACAGTAGCTGAAGGAATGTCAACAGTGGAGTTGAAGCTCTGGTGTTAAAGGGTTGAAGATGCTCCTCTCTCTGACCCTCCAGAACCCGGCCTGGACGACCCAGAATCCCACAGCGCCCAGATGGGTCATGTGACTGCGGTTTAACGTGTTTGAAGAATGAAAAACGTCAGGAGAATAACCTGACATCCACACAAATGATTTTGTTTCTGTTCCTCTCAGGAAATGTCTGTTCTTGTTAAAACATGCCGAGTTCTGTTTAGTCTGACAGCAAACATGAAGGATTTCCAACATCCTCATCAATACTTTGTTTTTGTGTCTTAGGATTCGGATCGGGTCGCTGAAAAACGTTTGTTCCAGAGGTGTTATCAGGTAATACACATTTTTCTTCTCACTGAGACGCTGGTTGATGCACATTAACACTTGTTGTGTTTTCACACACATGATTTCTGACAAATATTACACTTTGGTGAGAACCAAACAGATGTTTTCTGTGTGATCCCTGTATGGTTGTGGTGATAGAAAGGACAAAGCAGACAGTCTGTCTCAGCACTCATGAAGGTTTGTTGTTGTGTTGTGAGTTGATGGTTGAATTCTGCACAGCTGGCGTCTGCAGGTTGATTTCTGCTCTGGTGGTAGTTTCTGCTAAAACTCACTTGTGAGGGTGGAGTGGAAATGTTTGCTCTTTACTGTCTGTATGAAGTAATTTTAGAAATGAAACTTACTTACTGCCTACAGTTTAGCTGATACTAACCGATTGACTGAAGCGTCTGTGTTTTGATTTCACTGGATTAAATTGAACTCATTTGACTCTCAGCAGGTGAAGAATCCCCCAAATTGAAGAAACTTTCAGTCTATTATTGACCTTGATTCTACAGTGATGTGATACCACTAGTGCCTTTGACTATAAAACCCCAAGCTTAGATTCCTGTAAATGTTATCTGAGGTGTTTTTTCAGCTTCCATCATCTCGTGCACGGTGACTTTTGATTCTACTAAAAGCATCATAAGTGTCATTTCTGTCTACTTTTGATTATTTTAAGGGTGGAGGGTTTTATCAGCTGAACATCATTGCTTCGGTTTTCTTGAGTGTGGATTGTTGTCTTGGACTGACTGGACTCTCCACTGTTATCCTCGTAGTTTTAGCTATTTAAGTGCAGGAGTGTCAAACAGAATCACACAAGGGGCCAAAATCCTAAACACACCTTATGTCGCGGGCCGAACAGGATAAACATTTATTGAATACTCTTAAACTACATTTTTAAAACTTTAAAACTGTAACTTTTTAACATAATTATGGTCTAGATATATAACATTACCTGTGATAATGTTAGTGTGAATGCTGGAAGATGAATTTATCCGCTGAAGATGCTGAAGTTGATAGCCAGTTAAAATATTAGCTGAATGCCAAATTAGCATGAAAACATTAGCATGAAAACATTAGCATAAAAAAGCATGTAGCTGAAAAATATCTAAACTCCGAAACAGCTTAGAAACTGAAAAAAGGCTAAATTGACCAAAACAGCTAGCATGTAGCTGAAATATAGCTAAAATCTTTGCAAATGCCAAAATATTCCAAAAAGCTAGCAGAATGCCAATTTTTTACATTTTAAAACTGTAACTTTTTAACCTAATTAATAATAATGAATAAACATGCAGGAATATTATTCCAGAATAAATCAACTTAAACTTTAAATAACTTTCAGTTTTTGAGTCTCCATAACAATAGATTTTGTTGAACTCATACAAGTTAAAAATACACATCGGGTCATTAATAACAAATAAATAAAGTGCTCTGGAGGGCCGGATAGAATTACCCGGAGGGCCGGATCTGGCCCCCGGGCCTTGACTTTGACACAGGTGGTTTAGTGAGTCTCTCGTCTGCACAACAAGCACAGAGCTGGAGGTTGATGTCCGTAGATGTCAGGCGTGTCAGGAGGAGGCTGCTGCAATCATCGACTCTCCCCGACTTCCTCTCATCCTCATCCCGTCGCGTCCGCCGTGTTTTTCTCCAGGTTACCATGGTTACTGCCATGACCAGCCCTGACAGCTGCTCGGCCATTGTAATCTATCTTTCCTGTATCTGCCGGTATATAGGTTTCAAAAGAAGGGATGAATGAATTTCATGCACAGATTTCCTTTTTGTTGCTGCCACTTTAGAGCGTCAGCGCTCGCCGCATCACCTTTAGCATTAATGCAAAATCCTTGTTACTGTTTAACAATGTTCTTAAGGGGGTTTTGTGATGTCAGGAATGCTCGTCTTGCTCGCTCTCTAAGACCCCCATAAATGTTTCCTGGGGTTGAGGTCAACCGTCACTGGAGAGAAAGGAGCATTATGCTCGGCCTCCGTGGTCTTCTTTGGTCTTTAAGAAGTTCATGCAAATCTCTGCGATCTGTTTGGGATTCTGCAGGGCAAAAACGGATCTGCACAAAAGCACGACCCAGATGGTGCTAGAGGCTCTACACCCCTGGATTTGAATGTTTGACTCCAGATTTAACAAACCACACAGTTCTCCTTCACTCTCAATCTGTTTAGATTTCACTTTTTCAGCCATCAAAGGTTTTTCAACCATCTTTCAGTGCAGTTTTCATGTTAAATCCATCACTGACGTTCCATAAAGCTCCCTCCCAAAGTGTCGTGCAGTCTGTCATTTTCTACACCAGAATAATCTGTTTGGGTTGTTTTTGAATCAAACTGGAACTTTGGGATCATTTTAAAGTAATGATCACAAAGGTACAAGTATATATTATGTATATTATTTGTTTTGCATTTTATGTTTCTGCCTGTGAGCAGGAAACAAACTCTGCACACATCACTGCACATGTGTAGGTTACTCGCAAATAAAATGTTATTTATATTATTGAATTTCCTAATTTAAATTCACCAGAGCGGCTGCAGATGGTAACATTAAAATGTAACTCTAAATGCAGCTCATAACTTCTTTCCCAAAAATGATGAAAAGGAGGATTTAAGGTAAAGTTGTTCAAAATGTCTCAGAATTTCTCATCTTTAATAGCATATGAGCGTGAAAGAGTTAATGCATATCATAAGACCAATTTCCTTTTTCACCACATCCTAAAGATGCTCAGAACGATTGAGATCTGGTTACTGTGGAGGTCATATGAAAACAGGCGCTTCATTGTTCTGTTCACAAACCAGTTGGAGATTATCTGAGCCTTAAGATCACGTTTTTGTCTACTGGAAGTAGAAAAAGGTCAAGCAAACGGATCGTGAACCTCTGACGTCACAGTTTCCAGCAATTTTTTGGAGCTGAAAATGCTCCAGAGTTAGCCTGAAGATGTTTTTCCGTAGAACGTTGATAAATGTGTCTTCCCAAACAATTAAAATGAAATTAATGACGAAATATAATATAAACGTAAATGATCATTGCAAGTATATGTTAATACTGTGAAACTGTAACAAAACAATGTGAATGTAAAATCATCAAGTCTTTATGAAAGAACTGTAGTATTTAATATCAACATTGTAAATGGAGGAAAATTCAATGTTAGTAAAACGCAGTAGAGACAAATGTCGCCTTTGTAGAACGGTAAACAAACACAACACTAGTAAACCTTTGATTTAAGTCTTTGGACATTTATGGTTGTTTATTTTTGGTTCCACTGGAGAAGGTCATGAGTATCACATGTGAGGAAACGTCTGGTGCTTCATGATCTTCAGATGTTTTTGAAACAAACGTTGTGGTGATATTTTTCTGATGCTTTAAACCAGCGATCCCCAACCACCGGGCCGTGGACCGGTGCTGTTCAGTGGTCCCCAACCACCAGACCGCGGACCGGTGCTGTTCAGTGGTCCCCAACCACCAGACCGTGGACCGGTGCTGTTCAGTGGTCCCCAACCACCAGACCGTGGACCGGTTCTGTTCAGTGGTCCCCAACCACCGGGCCGTGGACCAGTGCTGTTCAGTGGTCCCCAACCACCGGGCCGTGGACCAGTGCCGATCCGTGGAATTCTCTCGGATAGCTTGAGCGCTAAAAACAGGCTGGCGACGGGGAACACAAGAAAAGTTGCGTTTGGAACCTTTCTTTGGAAACAGATGGGATAAGTTTTTAAGTTTTTCATTACTCTCGACCCACTTAGTACCATACCGTTCCACATCTTGCCGTTCTGTTCCACGTCTTGATATGCAGTTCCGTTCCACATCTTGCCGTTCCGTTCCACGTTTTGATGTGCCGTTCCGCGTCCTACAGTGCACATGGGGTATGTGACGCACATTCAATTTATGAAAGACTTGGCGTCATTTCGATCCGGTCGGTACAAACCACAGTTATTAATTTCTCCTCCGTGATCAATTTTCAGACGGTTGAAACTTCCATCAATTAAAAGTGACGCCATCCATACGTCAGTACCAAATCTGACTCCCTGTTTTGTACTGAAAACAGTTGTAGAGGCTGGTGTAGCTACACGTCACCGTGGAAACCCTCAAACGCGTGTTAGCAGACTTCGGAAGTGTCTGCCTGAATGCGTGTTGCTGATGGCGGTGTGTAAACGGCCTAACAGGTACGACCTGGTCGCCGTTTACCTTCTGGTTTCAGACCCTCCACTCTAAAGTGGAATTGCTGCATTTTCCTTTGTAAAGTATTGAAATGCTAGAAAAAGGACAACTCTTTTACAAACAACATTGTTGTCATTGGTGTCAGTTTATCAACAGTTTGATGCAGAACCACATCTTTGTTCTGTGCAGAACAAACCCCCAAAATGACTAAACGTCTTTGTAGAGAGGATGACGTCCCACTGAGGGTTTGGTCGTGCAAGTACAAAACTTTTATAGCAAATGTACTGCAATTGTGTTCTGTTTTATTACTGTTTTATATTTGGAGAGATCAACAAGATGAATAATTTAACAGGAAAAGATCCGTAGAAATTGAGTTAAAAATACAGCAGTGGTTCTACTTTGGATAAGAGTCACAGAAATAGCTCCTCTTTAGACATTCAGGAAAAACCCATCAACACCCACAAGGGAAAAAGGCAGCTTTAACCCTTCCCAGGAAGTATGTTGGGAAGAATTGATAACTTCCTCCATCTTTTTCTCTCTCGGGACACGAGGACAAAGTCTTTGTGCTATAATTAGTGCTCCTCTGATAAGACCGAGTCTTCTGTTTGGATCTCATTCCTCCTCCTACAGTAAGAAAGGAGAATCATTTAAGTTTCCTCTTTTTATCCACTTGTGTATTTTTGACCACAAAA
Source organism: Oryzias melastigma (assembly GCF_002922805.2). Classification (NCBI taxonomy): domain Eukaryota; kingdom Metazoa; phylum Chordata; class Actinopteri; order Beloniformes; family Adrianichthyidae; genus Oryzias; species Oryzias melastigma. The sequence goes on along the minus strand of NC_050517.1, from coordinate 30,737,494 downwards.
CAACTTGAGTCCGTTTGGATGGCGGTTCAGTTCCTGCTGGAAGGTTTAGCGGTAAATCGTTCAGGGCAGAGGTCATATTTCTCACTAATTGGCAACGCTGTTAACCTAAACAACAGATTTGGAGTTTGCCGCGGGCCAAAAAAGCAATTTGTTGATCCATCTGCTCACAAAGAGGCTTTAGAACAAAGTGTGTCCAAGTATAGGCCCGGGGGCCGGATCCGGCCCTCCGAGTCATTTTATTGTTATTAATGACCCGATGTTATCTTGAACTCATTTCTAACTTGTATAATTTTAACAAAATATATTTTTAGGGAGAGTAAAATATTGAAAGTTATTTAAGGTTTCAGTTGATTTATTCTGGAATAATATTCCTGCCTTTTTATTATTCAGAATTATGTTAAAAAGTTAGTTTTAAGTTTTAAAAATCGACATTCTGTTAGCTTTTTGGACTATTCTGGCATTTACTAAGATGTTTTAGGCTATTTTGGAGTTTAGCTCATATTTACACGCTAACAAATTTCGGCTTTTTTCATTTTTTAGTTAATTTGGCATTTAGCTAATATTTCACCTGGCGATCAGCTTCAGCGATTTCAGCTATTAACTCCAGTGATTTCAGCTATTAACTTCAGTGATTTCAGCTATTAACTTCAGTGATTTCAGCTATTAACTCCAGTGATTTCAGCTATTAACTCCAGTGATTTCAGCTATTAACTCCAGTGATTTCAGCTATCCGCTGAAGCATTTTTGGCTATCAGCTTTAGCGTTTTCAGTTATCAATTTCAGCATCTCCAGTGTCCAAATTCAGCTTCCAGCACTCACACTAGCATCATCACAGGTAATGTTATATATCCAGATCATAATTATGTTAAAAAGTTACAGTTTTGAAGATGTGGTTTCAGTTTGTTTGGTAAATGTTTGTCCTGTTCCTCAGGTGTGTCTTGGCTCCTGTGTGATTGAGTCTCACACTTCTGCTTTAAGCAGCCTTCAATTATCTCATTGTTTCTGGAAGTCCAGGAAGCGCGCTCTCATCCTGCAGAAACCCGTTTGGCAGCGTCCTCACTTATGTTTTTAAGTAGTGAATGTCTTTAAAGATTAATACAAAGCAGTTTATGCAACAAACTTTTGCCTCTTGAATTGATCGGTTTCATCAAAGAGTTTTTTTTACTTAATTTACAACTGGTTTGATCGCCTTAACAGCCCCAAATAGGAAGAGAGGAGCATGGGAAAACAGTTGGGAACTGCTGGGAAAAAGGCCGGATTCTCACTGGCAGCATTGGGGGGCACTGTGGGACGTGAAGGAGCTCAGGGGAGGCCAGACTGAGCAGAACTACCTCTGTGAGGATGGAAAATGGACGGCCTGTGGCAGAAAGCGTGAAGGAGTTCTACTTGTGTCCTCACTGTGGACAGCTTTGACCCCGCCCTCTAACCCCCCGTGACGTCAGCTCCAGCAGTGGTGGCCTGCATACCGACATACCAGGGTGATGGTGGCCGGCCCATTAGCGGGGCCCGAGCGGAGGAGCCCACCCAGGACTGCCGGCCCTCTCCTGCCCACCTTCGGCTCGCCCTCCCAGCGCTGGCTGTGGATCAGAGGCAGGCCACACGTCGGGGGACAGGGCTAATGATGGCTGCAGCCATGCCATCTCTTTCAAGCTCCAACCCAAGAGTACAATTTTGGCTAATGCTATTTCCTGTAGATAAGATGAAAACGAGATTCGCTTGCGTTGCTTTCCAATGCGAGTTCGTGAAGAGACGGCGCGGTTCAGCCCCCGCTGGTGTCTCCATCACCTGCTTAGATGCTGCTGGGCTTCACGATGTCCACGGCGATACAGACAGATACGTGGTGAGAAGCTTTGGCCACTGCTCTGTCCACCAAACAACCTAAACGTATCAAAGCGTTTTGCTCTCATCAGCCCCTAAGTGGCTTAATCAAGCCTGTATTACGTGATTATTTTACTCACCCAAGGCTTCTAAATTGTTTCCAGCTTAAAACAAGATTGTCAGAGATATTTGGGCTACAAGGGTCTGTTTTTAGGATTGTTTACACAGTTGTTTCTCAAAGCACCAGATTCAGGCTTTTCTTTAATCAAAAGAAAATTAAAGTCTTTATAAAGATGCCAAATTTGAAAAAAAACAACACAAGTGGAGGTTGTTGTAGTTACTTTTGCCAGAAGACATTTAGCCGTCCAGTTAATCATATCTGGTTCTGTAACCATTGGGTTGAGATTGCTCTGTACTCTAGAAATGTCTAAAATGTGTGACCAAATAACTGTATCACCAAATTGGCCCTGCGACAAACTGGTCACCTGTCTACAATGCACCGCGACGGGCAGACCTGACTCAAGTCCAGGAAGGAAACCAAAAATGGGTCCATAAGAAAAACTGGAAACCAGTGAGAAAAAGGAACAGTTTATCAAATACGGGAAACAAAGAAAAGTCCTGAAAAGCAAAAGGTAAAACAAAATTAGTGAGCTGGTCCAAACAAAAGGAATTGGAACCAAACATAAAATAAGTCTGACCAGCCATGTCCACCGTCGGAGTCAGCAGCTCCCTGACCAAAACTACCTAAAGAGAACAAATAAACAAAGCCCACAAACGAAGACTACCAACCTCAGTAGAGCTGCCACAAACGATTATTTTAATAGTCGACTAATCAGATCATGTGCAAGCTGGATGTAAAGCACAGATCTTAACCACCATTAGCTTTAAACTAACTACAAAATAGATATATAACATTACCTGTGATAATGCTAGAGTGAATGCTGTGAGCTGAATTTGGCTGCTGAAGATGCTAAAAATTGATAGCTAAAAAACACTTAAGCTATTAGCTGAAAACACCAAAGCTGATAGTCAGCAAAAATATTAGTTAAATTCCAAATTAGTCTAAACAACTGAAAAAAAGCCTAAGTTTGCCAAAACAGCTAACATGCAGCTGAAATATTTAGCTAAACTCTAAAATAGTCTAAAAAAACCTTAATAAATGCCAAAATGGTCCAACAAGCTAACAGAACCACAATATAACTTTCAACTTCATTTCACTCTGACTACATATAATATAAAGTAACGACTGATCGACTATTAAATTAGTCGTCAGCTATTTTAATAGTCGACTAATCGTGGCAGTCCTAAACCCCAAACTAAAATAACAAAACCCAGCAGTATAAGACTGCCGAGGACAAAGAGGGAAAAACAACGAAACAGACCAGAACCACAGCGACTAAAACCCGACCAATCCTCCGTCTTCTGCTCTGCTCCCTCCTGCCTTTGGTCTGTCTTAAATATCCACCAGGTGCCAATTGAGGCACATTGGCCACACCTGCCAGGTGAGCAGAAGGACGGGATGGACAAGGATCCAGCCGAAGCAGCAGGACGGAACTGCTCTTTATCCAATAGTAGTTGGGATAGGCTCCAGCAGCGCTAGGGATTCAGAGGGATCAGAAGATGGACAGAACATAGAATTAACTGTTGATGCTGTGTGTCATTAAGGCTGGCTAAAGGTGCATCAGGAGCATGTTCTGAGTATCAGATGGTTTTAAATCTGAGTTCCTCTGACTGTTACTAACCTCAACAGAGAAGACAGATCTGTGCTCGTTCTCCTCGGATCCCAATCACTCATAAATCATCCTCTGCAGTTTCATCCCCCAAATCCCATTGGCTGTTGGGAAATGATGAGATGCTTTAAAAGAAAACCGGATACATGAACCACCACAGGTTTTAGCAGTTTTGTCTTGACACTAACATCTTTGTGTCCATATTCTATGTTTTTAACTGACTCAGCATTGATTTCTTAACAGCTCTCCACATTTAACTCTCAAAAGAGTCCAAGAGTCTGTAAAGGCCGTAAATTACCAGACAGTATCAACAGAGCAGAGTTATTCCCATTACTTCACCATTTATATTTAACTGAACAGGCTGGGTGTGTCCTTAAGAATGAGTGTAACTCTTATCACAGAACACAAATGAACATTTATAAATATAAAACAGCGAAAACATGTCTGTGTGCAGGAAGTGATGGATTGACAAAACTGAAGCTTTTTTTAACTGTAAAACAAAGTTGTTTTTATCCTTTTTTGTTATATTAAATAAAGTACTTATACTCAGTTATTATTTAAAAAATCTCTTCAAAAACCATTAAAATACTAACAGTTTTTGTACAGAACAAGTAAAAATATGTTTGCTGAGATTGGATTGGTTTATTTCAAACAATCAAAACAAAATTATTAAAGAAGAAAAACATATTTATATATATACATAAATATATCAAACTGGAGCATTCATTTGATTTTGGAAAAAAAGTTTAAAATAAACTAAAAGTGAAGGAAAATGTGTGACCATAAATACGCCCACATGGATGAATAATAATATATAAATGATCTTAATCATAGAGACATATTTATACTTATACATACAAAGGATCACATATTAAATCCACTAAATGTGAAGCTTGTCAAAAACAGTTCTTGTTTGACATGGAGTGGGAGGAAATGAATTTCTTTAATCCCGCCCCTATTATGCTTCACTATTTTCATTCACTGTCAGCTTCTCTAGAATAATCCGTCGTCTTCTCCCTCTTATCTCAGCTGGTCATGGGGCAGCAGACTAAACACAGATGCTCCAGCGTCCCTCTTTCAGGAACCTTCAGCCTGGGAACCCCAACGTGTTCCCAGGCGGAACACCAGAGGTTTGGAGGTTGTCCCGTAGAGGCTGAGAAGTGTTGAAACATCGTCCGGTTCCCTTCTGGAAAAGAGGGACAATTCAGGAAATTCCCTGAAGGAGTCGCTCCTCGTCTTGATAGAGTCCCCAGGAGAGGTCAACGTCTCCACGCAGAACTGTGTTGGAAGAAAAGTGCTTCCCGCTTCAGGAGGATGAGCCGACATCATTTTTCCGTCCGATCCGATGATCCAGGACGTTCTCATTCCCGAGTCGTCACATTTTGACTCGTGGTCGAGGACCCTCCACGTCACTAACTGACGTTTTGGGCGTTCTGGCTGTTCCAATAAAATCAAGGCTCCCCGACCTCCAGAACCGCAAACCGGGACCAGGACCACACCGGTATCCAAACCCTAACATGGATCAGTACCAAACACGGATCTGTACCTGGGACGGATTGGTACCGAGCGCAGATCAATATCAGACGTGGATCAGTACTGGTGCTGGTCCACATTTGGTACTGGACGCGAATCAGTACTGGATGTAGATTGGTACCAGATGCAGATCGGAATGAGACACAGATTGGTACCGGTACTGGATGCGGATCTGTACCAAACACGGATCTGTACCTGGGACGGATCGGTACTGGTATGGAACACAGATTGGTATCGAACATGGATCGGTGCCGGACGGGGATCGGTACTGGATGCAGATCGGAATGAGACACGGATTGGTACCGGTACTGGATATGGATCTGTACAAAACACAGATCTGCACCCAACACGGATCGGTACTGAATGCTGATCAATATCAGATGCAGATCAGTACTGGTGCCGGTCCACATTCGGTACTGGATGCGGATCCGTACTGGACATGGATCAGTACTGGAAGTGGATCGGTACCAGTTGTAGATGCAATACCGGTACTAGACACGAACCAGGCTGGGGTTAGGGTACTGGTACCGCCCACGTTCCAAGGTTTTGTCCGTACCCTGTATCGGTCCAACAAAATGATTGGACCCCTGGAAACATCCAGCACGTTGGGGACACTCAAAACGTGAAGATGTGAGACGGAGGTTCTGAACCGAAGGTCAAAATGTGGCGACTTTGGAACGAGAACGTGTTCGATGTGATACCAATATTTAAATGTCTACAATAACACAAAGTTTGGATTTATTTTCTGTTTCTTTATTAGAAATGCTCAACCTTTCCTTTACTGTCCAATCAAATTGCTCCTTTTAACATACAGTAACCCTGCGACAGACTGGCGAACTGTCCAGGGTGAACCCCGCCTTCGCCCGTCAGTACCCGGGATAGGCTCCAGCACCCCGCGACCCCGAAAGGGAAGAAGCGGTCAGGAAAATAAATGAATGAATGAACATACAGTGATGGATCTATTAGGAACAAGTACACATTTCAAAAATAAAGAGTGCAGTTGTTTTTATATCGGAACAACACAGATAAACTTAAATTAAGCAATTATCATCCATACTGGCAGCGATCTATCACACGCCATGAATGTTTTATGTAAACAGTCATTTAAATTTGGGATTGAAATTGACCTTAAACAGCATTGTTTCATTGGATTTTTTAGCATTGGGGTTTCCACAGTGGTGTAGTGGTTAGCACGTGGTTCAAACCCCCGTTGCAGTGTGGAGTTGGCACATTTCTACGTCTCCTCGTGGCGCTCTGGTTTTCTCTCGCCGTCCAACAACATGCTTCACGTGTTAATAGTTGATTCTCAGACATTGTTTGACTGTTTCAGAGAGAACTGGTGAACCGTCCACCTGTCAGGCTTTGCATTTGCTCCTGCATCCCCGTGATCCCAAACGGGAGTGAAGTGGGTTTGGAGGATGGACGGATGGATGGAAATCTGTCATTCCCTCAGATTTTCACTGATTGCTCCTCCTTAGCTGATGTCACATTTTAGACACTTTTTTGGGAGTCCTGCTTCTTCGGCTTTGCACTGTTGGATGTTTTTGTTGTCTTGCAACATAACAACCTGTTACTGGAACAGGTTCGGTTCCCGCTCTGAACCCACATTGGTCCTGGGAGTGATAGCTTAGCGCCAGTGTTTAGCAGCAGTGTGTGAATGTGTGAGGAGGACAGAGACCGTGCAGCACCTCGGGCCTTCTAAAAATATAGAAAAGAACTAAAACAGGAGGGTCAAACTCAATCAGACAAGGGGGCTAAATCCAAAACACACCTTAGGTCACGAGTCGAACAGGAAAAAACATTTACTGTAAAACTACATTTTTAAAACTTTAAAACTGTAACTTTTTAACATAATTATGAACTAGATATACAGCATTACCTGTGATAATGCTAGTGTGAATGCTGGAAGCTGAATGTGGCCGCTGAAGATGCTGAAATAGATAACCAGCTAATTGGCCTAAAAACACAGGAAAAAAACCTAGGTTAGCCAAAACAGCTAGCATAGCAGCTAAACTTAAAAAAAGGCCCAAAAAATGGAAAAAGCCTAAATTAGCCATAACAGCTAGCATGTAGTTAAAATATTAGCTAAACTCCAAAACATCCTAAGAAACAAGAAAAAAAAGAACATTTATTAGCCAAAACAGCTAGCATGAAGCTGATATAATAGCTAAACTCCAAAACAACCTAAATCTTAGTAAATGCCAAAATACCTGAGGTCACAAACAGGATAAACATGTATTCAACACTCTAAAACTACATTTTTAAAACTTTAAAACTGTAACTTTTTAACATAGTTATGAATAATAAAAAGGCAGGAATATTATTCCAGAATAAATCAACTTAAACCTTAAACAACTTTCAATATTTTACTCTCTATAAAAATAAATTTTATCAAAATTATACAAGTTAGAAATGAGTTCAAGATAACATCAGGTCATTAATAACATTTAAATAAAATGATCTAGAGGGCCGGATCCGGCCCCCGGGCCATGAATTGACACATGTTGACTATATTAATAAACTTTTACCATTTTGTTCACAAAAAAAATTGGCAAATGTTTTTTTCACAGGATTGCTAAATAACTAAAAACTACCGACCATCAGAACCGATGAACTTTAATACAAACCTTCCAGTATGAATGTATTCTTACTTCTGTTGATTAAATCCATTAACCGATTTGAATCAATTTAAACTTAATAGATCAATAGTTGTTTCATAAAAATATAGATCGATTTAGCACATAAACCTAAAGTCTGCTAGCTTGATGCTAACGTATAATGGGATTTCCCATTGGACGGCTAATGCTAACGCTAATATACATCCTGACTAAATGAACATCTTTATATGAATTTTACAAACTCTTTTAAGGAAATAATATTAAAGTAACCATTTGTGATCTAAAACAGTTTTTTCCTCATTCTTTCATCTTGTTCTGGAATAAAGTGTAATGCTATAGCGCGATCACCACCTAGTGGTCAAACTGAAACGTCCTCCAGGAGAAGCAGAACAATGTTTACATGTTAATGATCTGAATATTTTAGTTAGAACTTCTCCTTTAGAGAATCCATGTAACTCTGGATGATATTAACAATCTCATTATTTCACTGATACATTTACAGTATGTGATCTGGATCAGATTAATGTAAATATATTCAAAACATTTATAGATTATTCATGTATTTCTAAATAAATGGGTGTGAATGTGTAAACTCAAGATAGAATAGAATAGAATTGAATTGAGATGATCAGAAGAATCAGAAACAATCTGAGTCAAATTGAATCTTTTCTGGAAATGATCATCGATACCCAGCCCTAATTCTTACCTTTCTCTCAGTTCAGCATTCAAAGACTTAAATGTTTTAGCATATAAAACAAAGAAAGATATTCTAATTTAGTAACATTTCACCACCTCCTGATGTTCTGTGTTTTCATCTTCCCCATAAAAAGTTGAATTTTGCCAGAATTCTGTCTGTCTTGTGCCACTTCTCTTCTTATTTTGCAGTTATTGCACAAAAGTCTTTATCAGCAGTTGGTGAGGGCTGCACTAAAACTGAAACTGCTCAGAAAATGGTGCAAAGCGCGCTTGTTCCTACGATACAAGAAGGAATTGCATTTGATTTTCTTTTGTCTTTTTCATTTTTCAACTTTTTCTAGTGGACAAAGACGCACTATAGACATTTGTGTTTGTTTCAGGGGAGTCTTGACCGTGGTCGTGCAGCCCGTTTGTCGCACACGTACTCTCGCAGCCGTGCGTTCGCTGCAGTCACTGAACACAATGACTCAGTTGAATTTCCACTGAGGTTAGCCGTCACCCTTTGCTCAACAGTGAAGCCCTGAGTCACACTCGCCGCACACGTGCACCATCACTGCCCCTAACAGGATTGTGTGCCAGCAAGATTCATCTGCTGAATGTTTTCCACCAATAACAGCAGCTCCTTCTGCCTGTCAGCCATGGGTTTGGTGCACACAGCCCTGCCATAGTAATGAGTGGATCAGCTCCAGCAGGACACTCTTCCTCCCTTCCTCCCTCCTGTGTGACCGCACGGCCTTCCTTCCTCTGCTTCAGGCGCGGACCTGGGGGAGTCAGGACGGCCGGATACGTCCCGATCAGACAGACAAACAGACAGACATGCAGACAGGAGGATGCTGCCGCTACTGTGGACCTTGGGCTTGGTTTGATTCTCATCCGGAGCTGCAGAGAGAATGACATCATTCCTGTTTTGATAGGACAGGAAGGTGGAAGGATCTGGAGGTCTTCAGTGTTTGCTGACAGAATGAAGGCTGTGGAACAAAACAATGGAGGAGAACTCCGATACCAGATACCATCAAACGCAGGATAATATCCGTGCAAAGAACACTCTTTATACCTGGTTATTTGTTTGTTTGTTTACTTATTTATCAGGACAGCAGAGAAATACATTGAGCTTAAAAAGCAAAGATGCTAGAACCAGATTGTAGCTTAACAGCTCATTTCTATTCCTTTATAAAACAATACATAATTTAAACATATTTACCACTTTAAACTGTTTTTTAAAAGAAATGCAATATAAAATATATTATAAAACTAATGCAATAAATACAGACACCATTTTACCGGCTGTTTGTTAGCAGACACCAAATCATTTAACAGTAAAGAGTTAATTGGACTTTACCGACCCGAGAGTTGTAATTTTATTCTGCTTCACTTTACATCATTACTTTTATAATAAATATGAATTAAAAAATTTTTTATCATAAATAAAAACAGAAATATTAAGAGAAAATATGAAATTGTTTCTTACTGTTGACAGAAACTCGTCTGACTTCTTATAAAAATGAAAGACACTTTGTTACAGTGTTCATTTATTGTTTCATTGATTTTATTCAATTTTATTTATTATTTATATAAAACCTTTAAAGGATAATCAACCAAAGTGCTGGACAGAAAATAAAACATGAATAAAATCATGAAACAATAAGAACATAAACAATAAAAAATAACAATAAATTGATTATTGATATTGTTTATGATATTATATTATTTAGTGATTTTATTCATGTTTGATTTTCTGTTCAGCTCTTTGGTCAAGACGACCTGACGGCAGACAAAATCATTAGCTGGAAATGGAAATTTCTCAGGATTTCAGATTTGTAAAACTTTTATAAAAACTTTTTTTAGTATTCAGGATTAACTTAAAATGTGTCAAAAGAGGGTAAAGGCTTTATTAAACATATTAACAAAAGTGTTCAGAATTGTAAAACTGTTCAGACGTTTACATTGGAGCTTTAGCTCCAGACCTGTGTCCTCCAATGAATATTTGTATCTATATATATGTTTTATTGTTTGTTCTTTTTCAGTTATAATGTTCAATCCATACAATCTACTTACAGAACAGGAGTACGATGAAGACCAAGTCTGATAAATCTACTCCATTCTTATTATTTGATACAAATTGATGGCTAAATGAGTGGGTATAATAAAAATAAAAACAATTAAATCCATAATAATAACATTAATACAATCAGGAACATTATATTTACATAATTCTGCATTCAAATCAATCTTTTTGTTTTTACATTTAAACTTTTTTTTGACCCCAGCAAAGGAGATAGTCATTTGTTTAAGTGTACCTTTCACTTTAGGTACTTTAAAGTCATCATTTCTTCAACTATTTCCTTCATTTATAACCACACAGCAACATCACATTTTTGGCTTTAAACACGACCAGCAGCGTCTGCAAAGAACATAAATCTTTAACTTTGAGTATTCTTGACGTCAGAAATAGTTCAGAGGTGTGCTCATGTACGGAGTTATTCACATTCTCTGTAATGATTTCTTGGCTTTAAATCTTTAATTCATGAGAATTACCACAAACTTACAAACAATATGAAAAATATGCTAAAATCAGGAAGAAATACAGAATTATTAACAAATATTTAGCTTTGATAAAAATTGCAAGATTTTTTTTAAATATATTCAATATTTTGATACCATTTTTTATTTTTATCAACAGTAATCCCCAAAAATCTAAATGTATTAACTACTTTTATATTAACGCCAATCCACTTCAACTTAAGATTTGAAGTGAAAAACTTTATTTTGTTTAAAGGTTAGGGCAGTCGAAGGACTGTAAACACTGGAGTTAAAACTGTGGCGTTAAGGTGCGTTCACACCAAACAGGATTCATAGGCGGTCCAGAGGCGGTCCAGAGGCGGTTCAGAGGAGGTTCAATGGCTGTTCAGAGTCAGTCCAGAGGTGGTCCAGAGGCGGTCCAGAGGTGGTCCAGAGGCGGTTCAGAGGAGGTTCATTGGCTGTTCAGAGTCAGTCCAAAGTCAGTCCAGAGGCGGTTCGTAGGCGGCCAGTTTCAGTGTTAAGTCAATGGAACAGACGTGACACGAGACGACCTGAAATCCTGCGGCGTGATTTGAGCGACGGAGATAGCGTGAAGGTCTGGCAGCAGCTCGATTTGAGCGACGAGGTGTGACTCGGAAGGGGCGTGGCCAAATTTTAAATATCTGAAGTTTGACAGGTTGGCAGATTACATCTACCAATCAGGAACTCAGCTTTGGTCATGTGACGTTTTCAGTGACTCGATCAGCGGGTAGAATATTAATCCAAAATGAGCATTTTTGTCCTGAACTTCCTTCTTTTTCCTTTACCCAGGTTCAGGTTCTCAGAGCTCATCCAGCGACTCTGGGGTGAAGGCCAGGTACACTCTGACAGATCAGCGGCTTTCTCTCCCGCAGTGGAGCTCACTCTCTCGATATGCCGGCAGACAGAGAGCCGCTGTGGGGTGTAGAGTCTGCCGGCTCGGGCCTCATCCAGACATTTAAAAAAAAAAGGAAATAGGTCTATGATTTTAATTTTTTCCCTCTCAGGTTAATACGAGAAAGAGAACCTACAAGCTCAGACACAGAGACACAGAAACACAGTGGAAACGGCTGACATACAGACAGAACCAGGAAGATATTTGGTAATAATCACACAACGCAAACATGGAGACATGATTACTGATGTTTTTGAAGAATTCTCCACCATAAATAAACCTGGTTAATTTCTCAGCATCATCTGTGTCTTCATACATTCTAAATGAGAAATCCACAAACATTGTTCCTCCGATCATCCTAAATGCATTAGCTGGTAGCTCCTCCCACATGCAGCTGTGGCGTCAAACTCAGGAACATATTTTTGACAGGCGATATGTAGTGAAATTGTGTTCAGTGTGAAAGCACCTTTAAAGATTTAAACTGATCAAATACCCAGAAATCAGTAAAGATCAGACTTTCTATCAAGTGTTCTAAAGCAAACATGGCCTCTAGATGTCAGCAGGGATGGAAAAACCTTGATCGTTCTTCAGCCATAAATGTATAAACTTGACGAATCTAGATTCTGTTCTTATGAAGTAACTTTTACTTTTAAAAATCATCATTTTTGTTTTTTCTTTCAGTCAGAGGCACTTTAGAGACCCTCATGGAAGTTTAGCTGTAGCTGTGATGCTGCATGGCAGACAGCTGTGACTGTCAGCTGGTGTGTTTGCAGCTGAAAGAGACTTTACATTTCCACAAAAGCATTTTTTCAACGATGAGACACCTGACAATGAGAAAATAAAGACTATTTTGCTAAAAATATCTTTTTGCCTTTGATATTTGATAGCATCATTTCCTTTGCTAATAATCTTCTTTTGTAAACAACATTAAAGCATTAGAAGAAGAATCCTGGGTGGTAGAAGTCACGTTCTCTGCTGGGGTTCAGCCCAGTTCCCACAAAGGCATGCCTTGCTAATGAGTGGCTCTGCATTGTTGCGTGTTGTAAAATGCAAACCGAAGTGTAAATTACCTTTGAGTGTGGTGCTGACACTACCTCAAACTGTGAGTGATAACGGCGTGGACCAGCTTCTCCTGGAGCTCACGGAGCCGCTCTGATCCATCGCATGTCCTGCAGTCGCAGTTCTAAACCTTTTCTGGGTTGAGTTTAAATCGGAGCCACAGATATGAAGTCATTTATATTTAATTTAATGTCGTTAATGCATCTAATCCTTTTAAAAAACTAGTATTTATTTTAGAATGTATTCAGACTGGAAAAATTCTTTGGTCCAAATCCTGAACTTTGTGTTCTTTCAAGCGGCCTTCTAAAGCCTGTAAGCCACATGCGTCAAAGTCACGGCCCAGGGGCCGGATCCGGCCCTCCAGATCATTTTATTTTATTGTTATTAATGACTCGATGTTATCTTGGGCTCATTTATAACTTGTATTATTTTGACACAATATATATTTTTATGGAGAGTAAAATATTGAAAGTTATTTAAGGTTTAAGTTGATTGATTCTGGAATAATATTCCTGACTTTTATTATTCAGAATTACGGTAAAAAGTTATGGTTTTAAAGTTTAAAAAAGTGGTAGCTTTTTGGACTGTTTTGGCAAAGTTTTTTAAGCTATTTTGGAGTTTAGCTAATATTTCAGCTTCATGCTAGTTTTTGACTAATTAAGGCTTTTTAAAAGTTTTTTTGGCTGTTTTGGAGTTAGGCTAATATTTACATGCTAGCTGTTTTGGCTAATTTAGGCTTTTTTCAGTTTTCTAGGCTATTTTGAAGTTTAGCCATTTTTTTTCAGCTACATGCTAGCTGTTTTGGCTAACTTTTTTCTTTTTTTTAGCTTTTTATGCTAATTTGACACTTAATATTTTAGCTGGCCATCAGCTTCAGCATTTTCAGCTATCAGCTTAAGTGTTTTTAAGTATTCATTTCAGCATCTTCAGCAGCCAAATTCAGCTTTTAGCATTCACACTAGCATTATCAAAGGTACTGCTATATATCTAGTTCATAATTATGTTTTAAAGTTACGTTTTTAAAGTTTTAAAATGTAGTTTTAGATTGTTTAACACATGTTTATCCTGTTCGTCCTGAGGTGTGTTTTGGATTTTGGCCCCCTGTCTGATTGAGTTTGACACCCCCTGAATTAAGTGGTGTTACCATCGTGTGACATCATCACTAGCCAAAGCCCCAATCTGGCCGGACGAACATGTGGCGCCTTCACCGGATTATCAGGGGAAACCAACCAAATGTGTCCAGTCTGAATACAGCACCAAATTTTCTCTGTGGATGCAGAAAGAGGAGGAGAAAGTGAGGATCATATTAATAGAAATCTCTGTTCCTCCACTTCTATTTTTTATTGTTGCTTGAAAGCGTTTACAGTAAGCAGCAGCTGCGCTCTGCTGCCGTACAGTCCAGGCGACTTCAGAGAAGTCAAACTCAATGCACTCCATCCATCCGCCTCATTGAACTGCCAGCTCCGCTCATCAATTCTGAGCCTTGTGCTGTCACTGTGGCCTCTGCACACAGCAGCTGGCTGCAGGAAGACAAGCGCTCTTCCACAGTCTGCCCAAAAATCAGCTGCAGCCAGCTGTCCAGCAGCAGCAGCCCCACTATTCAGATTACCGCCACCGCCGCCGCTGCTGCTGCTGGGGAGGGAGGGAGGCTTCATTCTCTGCTGTCCCCTCCACCACTCTTTCTTCTTCACTTCTTCCTTCCTAGTATTCCAACTGCACAGACACATCCGCCTCTTGAGCTGCACATATGTCTGTCTGCTCTCCTTTTCTCCTCCATCTGTCACTCCGTTCACCGTCTTTGACCAACTCCTCAGACGAATTGTTCTTTCCGAATCATCCTCTTGGACTCTTATTTTGAAGCATTTCTCGTCTCCGTTTCTGCTTTCTTTGTCCAATTTACTCTTATTTCTGCACAATTTCCTCTCATTCTCGGTCAGAGTTGTGCGGTCTAAACTCGACCCCCTTTTCTCCAAATGTCACAATGCTGTATCTTTTCTCCCCCTCCCTTTTCTTCAGAGTAACTTCTTTTTTTTGGCTGTATTTTTTTCACAGGTGTCTGTAAGGCGGGGATTTACATTTTCTCAGGACAGGCAGCCCGTGGAGAGAGGCCTGCTGGCAGATCAAAGGCTGCGGCTGTAAAACGATCTGAAAGAGTCCGGCATTAGCATCCATCAGGGTACCTTGAAAGCTCCCTGATCAGCCGAGAGGGAAGCTGAGGGCCCCCCAAAGTGAAAGCCCAGTCTGAAGAGAGGTGGAGGGAGGGCAGAATGAGGGCTGGCTGAAAAGGGAGAGGAGGAAGGGAGGAAGAAGGGAGGAAAATTCCCATAACAAGCTGCAAATGTTATGATTTCTCTCCTGGTTTCATCCTTCGGCTCGTTTTCTCTCCGTACTTCTCCGTTTTCGTGATGTCGACAGCGACGGCATGCTGATTCTGTTTAGCATCTTGATGGGGGGGTCACAGTCACAGGAAGGGAAGAAGACGCAGAAAAATGTAGAAGTTTGTTTTACGTTGATGGATTCTTACACTGATTCTTGAAACATCCATTTTAAAATATTACAAATTAAACTCAACTGTTAAAAATTAGCTTTATGTCTTCATTGTAGGAATAAAATTCCCTTAAAATTTCACTTCAGCTATATTTGTATTGATTAAAAATAGTTCCCATTTTCTTCTAATTACAACTTTTGCTGTTTCTAGTAAAAATCAGAAAGCTGGTGTCATTTTTTAAGACATATTTTCATTTTTTCTCAGTTGAAATTCAACCTGTGGGCGGGGCTTTTGGTGCAGAGGTTAGCTTCCCATCAACCCTTTGTTTACACTCTCTCCTGCTAGCTTATAGCACCTCACAAGTCCAAGCTAACATTAGCATAACAAAAATAATGAAAGTTGGCGCGTTAATAATATGTTCATATTTATTTATTAAGTTCAGGCGTCCTGCCGTGCAGCTGTGAGATCAGTGTAATAAAACTGTCTAAAATAAACGTACACTTTTATTCACATTCTGTCAGTGAGATTTTATTAGACTAAAGTGGCATTTATTTGTAGTTTTTGAACAAAAGTGATCTTTTATGTTAATAGATAATGTATTTTGGGGGATTTCCACATCAAAATAAATAAAATTTTTCCAGACGGAATTTTTTGTTTTTGCAGGATTTTATGTCTAGTGTGTAATTATGACATGGAAAAAAGACAAAATAAAGGTAGTGTCTCATAAGAGAGGTTGTGCTGATTAAAATGATAATAAATAAGCAGCATGTAGTCTTTCTGATTGAAAATACAGGTGTATTCAAATATAGACAAAAATTAACCTTCTAAATGTACAATTTTGTGTCATTTCATATTATGATCATTTACAAATAAGTGGCTAAACAATAATTTATTATGATTAATTATTTTCAAATTTGCGATTAATTGGTTAATTTTTTTTAATCGATTCCTGGCCGTAAAATAAAGTCCTGAGAAAATGCAGGTTCATGACGGATGTGAAATGGATGGAAATCTTCAACATTTTGAAACATATCAGTATTTAAATATAAAATTATAATAAATAATAAATTGTAATACATTAAAATATAAAATTTAAATATAAAATTAAACTCCATTCAATTTTTTTATAGGTTTATGTTTTCATTGTTGAAATAAACTTCCCTTACAGTACCGCCTCAGCTATATTTTTACTGGTTAAAAATCATTCCCGGTGGTCTTTTAATTCCAAAAAATAAATTTTTAGCCAAAATCAAAAAGCTTGTGTCATTTTTTAAGATATATTTTCATAATTTCTCAGTACAAATTCAACTCTAGGTTGTGGGCGGGGCTTTTGGTGGAGAAGTTAGCCTCAGCTAATTTCCCATTAACCTTTTCTCTCCTGCTAGCGTATAGCACCTCACAAGTTCAAGCTAACATTAGCATAACCAAAATACCCAAGAGAATCCGGCCACGGAGAAAAAAATTTGGCGCTCGAAAATTATTAGCTGGAAGCCCCTCCCCCTGCCGGAGCCCGCCGCAAAAAAAACGTAATTTTCACTAAAAAATGATCAGCTGAAAGTCCTCGATTGGACCCGCCCTCCGTTTTAAGGTGTTGACCTTTGTTCCCTTTGACATACCGGAACTGCTTACGCGATCAGCTGATCAGCTGAAATTTGCATTTCGCCGGGCTCTGATCAGCTGATTCACAGAGAGAAAGCAACATTTCTCCAGCTTTTTCTCCGGAGGTAAACAGCTGCTTCCCCAAAATCCTCTGGAGGATATTAAACGAGTCGTGGATCATTTCTCTCTGACGACCTGGTCATAGTTAGATGAAGGTTACAAGTAGTGAATGCTGCTGGTGTGATTATGAAGGTCATTCAGATTTTCTTCTTCGAATTTATGCTAATGCTACCGCTAGCTTTCCGCGACGGGGATGAGACGTAGGCTTTGTCCGAGTCCCAATCCTTAACTACTAAAAAACTATATAGTGTCCTGAATTTTAAAGGTAATTCGGACATGGTGATCACTACTTTTCTTTTGTTTTACCGATTCACTAAGTGAAAATTGAATAAAATCGAACATTTCATGACGTTTATTTATGACTCCGCTGTGTTCTAATGGTGAAAATGTGGAAGTTTTATTCAAAAATTACATTTAAACACGTTTTTTTTGTTAAAAATTTT
>NC_050517.1:30703094-30719687 GCF_002922805.2 Oryzias melastigma | reverse complement strand
TATGACTCCGCTGTGTTCTAATGGTGAAAATCCACCCATCCATCCATCCATCTTCTTGACCGCTTCTTCCCTTTCGGGGTCGCGGGGTGCCGGAGCCTATCCCGGCTACTGAAGGGCGAAGGCGGGGTACACCCTGGACAGGTCGCCAGTCCGTCGCAGGGCAATGGTGAAAATGTGGAAGTTTTATTCAAAAATTACATTTAAACACGTTTTTTTTGTTAAAATTTTTTATTAATATTCGCTAATCTACTGAGCATTGATGCACGCTAGTTTTTCGTAAAGACTTCTGGTAAATTTCGAGTACCCTCGATTTAGGAATTAGTAGATTCGGAGAACACTAAAAATGGAGAACGCACTTTATAGTGATTGGGGGGAATTCAGACACAGCGTTAGAGCTGCAGAAAACCTTTTCTGCCCAGTAAAGTTGCTTCACAAAATCACTAAGAACTGAGCTAACGTCAGACAATTTCACTAAAGAAAAACTAATAACTGTTGCGTTATTTTCTGGCGTAGCTCCTCTCTGCTGTTCCTCATAACCGTGTCTGATCCCTGCAGGATAATAAAGGTAAACGAGGAGAAACATCATTTAAAACTGTCTAAAGAATATATACAAAGAAATGATTCTTCACACGTAATTTTCTAAATGCGTACGACCAGAGTTGAATTTTTGTCTTCCCCGCTCTCATTTTGAAAGCTGAAAATACGTGGCATTTAAAATATTGACCGTTCCCAAATACCCCAAAAGGAGCAAATACCTCAAAATAGGACAACTAAATTTAGTCTTTAGTATAAATTTGAAGAAGAAAATCTGAATTATAATCAAACCAGCAACATTTAATGAAGTTCCCGTAACCTTCGTCTAACTGTAACCAGGTTGTCAGAGAGAAATAATCCACGACTCATTTAATATCATCTATAGGATTTGGGGGAAGCAGCTGTGGATCATTCTGCAGGAGGAAAACTGACATTTGATCTAAGAGGGAAAACAACCAGGTAGGACATTTAGAACATAAATATTGGACACATTTACGTTACAATTGGTTAGTTTACCTTTTATTATTTATGTAAAATAGCTCCAAACAGAGTTCAGCTGTCAGCTTTGCTGTCATAACCATAGAAGCAGAACCAGAAGTCCCTGTGCACGCTCGCCGGTCTGTGTGGCGAGAAAAGAGTCTATTGCAAATGCAAATACTTTCACCTAAATCTGCATGGAGAGTTTCTGTGTCTGTATGCAGCTCCTCTTCCTCCTCCTCCTCTTCCTCCTCCTGCAGGGTCACCGCTGCATGCTGCTGTCTCAGCTCAGTAATGGATGTCTCATTTGTCGCACACATTGCTGAACACAGACAGACAGACAGGCAGACAGACAGACAGACAGACAGACAGGCAACGCTTCGGCCGTCCCGTTCAGAAGATGAGTTCCTCCTCTGTTTAGTGAAAGGATGTGATCTCATTCACAAAAAATCCAACCTATGTCGCTTGCCACTCATGACTTAATCCAGACTTCTCTTTGTGTAGCTGCTGCTTCCTTCTGTCTTCCTGCTGCTCATTGATCAGTCCGTCTGTCCTCCTGATGAACTTCTGATCAAAACCTCTGAGAGGTGAAGAACCATTTGAC
This sequence comes from Oryzias melastigma, assembly GCF_002922805.2. NCBI lineage: Eukaryota > Metazoa > Chordata > Actinopteri > Beloniformes > Adrianichthyidae > Oryzias > Oryzias melastigma. Next base: position 30,718,072 of record NC_050517.1, on the reverse strand, counting down.
CGGGATTCTTTTTAAGAAGTCCACAAAATATCTTTTTAATCTCAGTTGAAGTATTTCTGGACACTAAAGCAGATTCCAACATGGTTTTCTGAGAATAAAAACCACCGTTTTAGATAGTTAATCATTAAAGTGAACTGAACCACAAACTGGTCGATTTAATGCAGTTAGAATAGAACAAAAGAGCATAAAAATGACATCATTTCAACATTTTGTTTTTATTCTTTGGTCTGACAGTAAGAGAGTGACTTTATTGAGTGATTTTATTCTTTCATTAGATTTTTTAATAACTCACACACAACACAACTGTCAGGTTTTGGTAACGACTGCCTCAGAAAAGCTGAAAACATTTCACCGGATTCGTTCCACCGCAGACATTCTCTGTTTACACTTCCGCCTTCAGCAGAAGATACAAATGAAATCAGAGACAAATCGATTAAAGAAACCGTTTTTAACCCAGAGCCATCCCAGCTTGAGTACTTTTTCAATGTGTTGTTTTAACTTCTTGGTGTGTGTTTGAATGTTTCCATTTGATTTTGTATTTTTATTTTAGTTATTTTATTTGTTTATTTATCAAAGAGGAGTGCACTTAATTTCATTGTATAAGTTACATTGACAATAAAGTTATTCATTCATTAATTCAAAAGGATTTAAAAGTACCATTTTTGGATTTAAGGAGTTTGTAGTTTGTCTTGCAGAGTTTTTATTGTGTAACAATAATTTTTAATGTTTTATTGCCATTTTTGCATTTAGCTGAATTGCCATTTATTAAATACAAACCTTTATCTATTAAGGTTCAATAACATAAGCAGACAAACACTTTTTAATTCCAGAAAGGGACTAATCTGGACTGAAATGGATCAGAATAATCTTTTCCTTTGATCTCATTTCTGCTCAAGTTTTCAGGGCAAACATTTCTAGAAAAACTCTTCAGATCTTGAACTGAATGACTTTATTTTACATCATTTAAGCATTAAATTCCAAATCTTACACAAAAAAATATTCAACAATTGGACTGTTTATGGATGTTTTAGTCAATAACCTGAAGAAACAGACTAAAATGATAAAAAAAACTCTCAAAAATATGTCAGAAATGATCTTCAAAAGTATAGAAATAAAAAGCATTTGAACGTGACACGCCCCCAAAAACACGTTTGTCTTTTTACATTACACAAGAATATAAAGCAAATCTTTTACATTTTTAGTCAGCCAGAAAATAAAGGAAACAAACTGAACAAACTAAAGCAGTTTTAGAAGTAAAAGAACAATATTATTTCAAACTTTAAAGCTGTGTCAGCAGAAAATCTGCTATTTTTAAATCAAGTTTATTAATTAGTACAATAATGTTTGTAACGAGCTGCATGGATTGTGGTAATACATGCTGTAAGGTAGTGAAAAAGAAATTAACAAAGGAGAAATATCAAAATCCTCCTATGATATTTCTAAATGAAAAACTTGATCAATGTTCTAAAAAACACCAGCAAGAGGAGCTTTTTATTGTCTTTTTATTTTGTTTTGTGTGGTTGTTTGCTCTCTATTTTCACACAAATGTTTTCATGATGATGAAATGATATATTTGCATGTGTGAAAACTGCCTGGTGGAGTGAGGCGTTCATCATGTAGCTAACAAACTTTTGCAAAGAAAGAAAAAGGTTTTCGGTTCATTGGTCCACGTGTTACCGATTCAGCTGTTTGTCCAAAATACTTTGATTTGTTTGAGAATTGTTGTTTGTTCAGAAACGCCGTAGCAGACCTGAGTCCTGATTGGTGACTGACATTAGCATATGCATAAATGTGCAACAGAAATACGTGTTTTAACCCTTTAACACCCAAACTTTAGCGCTTTGAATTAGCAACATGCTAACATTTTTGGCTAATTTATTATATACTGGGTTTTTAGGCGATTTTTGAGCTTAGCTTGTATTTTAGCAACATGCTAACATGTTTGGCTAATTTTGTTTACTGAGGACTTTTAGGCTAGTTTGGAGTTTAGCTAGTGTTTAAGCAATTAGCTAGCTTTTTTGGCTAATTTGGCATCTACTGACGTTTTTTATGCTAATTTGGAGTATAGTCAATATTTTAGCAACATGCTAACGGTTTTGGCTAATATGTGATCTACTGGGTTTTTTAGGTGAATGTAGAGTTTATTCTACTTTAGCAACAGGCTAACGTTTTTTAATAAATACGAAGGATTTTGGGGCTTTTTTGGATGTAAGCTAACATTTGAGCATTTGCCCACTTTTTTGGCTAATTTGGCATCTACTGAGTTCATACTCTTTACGCATTTTTAGATTTTTACATTTTTTCAAGAAGTTCTTTAAATTCTTTGTGCACTTAATGCATATCTGCCACTTTAAATCCTTTAGCAATTTTAGCAGTATGCAAATAGCTTTAGCATTTTCAGCTAACCCCTTCAGTAATTACAGTAAATATCTTCAGCAAAAAGCATTCATACTAGCATTATCACACGAAATGCAACTTTTCCAGTATTATATGTATGAGTGATGATGTATTTTGACAACCACTTTTCTTCTGAAAGGTGGTTGTCAAACGGGAATGAGTGTCTCTGCCCTTTAACTAAATTTCCTTGTGAATCCAGCTCTAAATTTGTAAGCGTTGATTAACAGAGCTGATCAAAAAATCCAAACACAAATAATATGAAATAAGAAAACCTGATGAATGAACTCTCAATGTCACATCATCCATGCACATTCTCACCAGGAAAACTCCATCATGACTTCATTGGTGTCAGCATCTCAATCATCGTCATGCTTGGCTGTAAACTCAGGAAACTGGCATTTCTGATATCAGTTGTGAGTCTTCCATTGACCACACAGTGTGCCCTCATCAGAGCGCTCACATTCCTCTCTGGAATGTCTCACATCGGCCTTATCAACTGTTTTGTCTGTTGCGTCTGAGGGGCATCCGAAGAGGTCTTTGCGTTATAACCCATAGATGTTTTGGAATACAAACCGCTGCCTCTTCCTTTGCTCGTACCCTTCCTCCATCAAGGACCTGCCTCTTGTCCTTTTAGTAGGCTTTTTTTATTCTAAACTTTATTTTAGAAAATAATCTAACATCACACAAAAGTAATCCCCATAAGATGTGTGAATATTATATAGGTATGCAGTTTATAATTTTCAACGGAATTAGAGTTATAATACTCAGTTTAGAAAAATGCATTATTTATTTATAACAACCTAAATTGTTATAACTGGTGCCACCTTAACTGCAGATCGAAATTTGTATTATTCGTGTTTCTAACATGTTTTTGTGGCATTTTTCTCATGATAGGAGACACAAAGAAAATTAAGATTAAGGCGACATTTCTGGGTACTTCATTATTGAAATCATTGTGAATCTGTAGCAAATGCCGTTGGAAAAAGCTAATAGGTGTGACGTAAAACCGACACCTGTAAGCCACAAACTCTGCTCCATTCTGATGCATCCACTTACAGACAAAATAGATCCATGAACGTCTTCGTTCGAGATTTTGAAGTTTTCGTCAGGCTTTGGTGTGCGGACACAATCCCAGGACACCCGTCGGCTCCAAACAAAATGTCTCTAATAACATAAAATCCAAAAACGAAGGACGAGCACAAAGCTGAAAAAACGGAATTAGTCACTAATATCAAAGTCCATAAACCAACCAAGACCAAAACTCAAGAACACACAAAACCTGGAAAGGGAGACAAGATCTGGTGCATGAGGTGACAAGACAAACCTGCAAGGAAGTGAGGTGAGGAACCCATTATATACAGGAAGGGGAGGGTAAAAACAAAAGTACACAGGTGGAACCCTTCAGGGAGGAGGGGCAATCAGCCCAGGTGAAACACTGACAGTTTTAGGGAACAAAAGTAGAAAAAAGGTACATTAATATTGAACAAAAGAACATAAGAGAACACGTGTTCCTTCTTCATAGTACAAAAAATTGCTGCTTAATGCTAGGGATGGGCTGATATCATTTTTTCCCGCCGAGAGAAATAATTGATGATTTCCCTGCAACTGTAACCGATATTTGCTGATACTGATATTTAAATGTTTGGAGTAACACAAAGAGATTTGCAGCAATAACCTCCAAACTGCCTAGAACAATACAAACATGCATCCCAAACAGATAAAACATGAGTATGAGCTTAGCTTCAATATTCAATGACCTTTATTAGCAAACACAAGGAATAGGCCTTCAGGATCATTGAAAAATAATGGGATTTAAGGAAAGTGCTTTGAAGTTAAGTGTTTTTTACCCCCCCCAAAAAAAAGTAGACACTGTATATTTCCTCATATTTAAACTGAAAACCTACAGCTTTGTAGTCGTGCATAAAAATATGTTCCATTAGTGTGTTTGTAGCTGGTTTTAGGATAGACTCTAGGATGAAGATTTTTCCTTTAACGCCGTAGTGGATGCTAACAACTAGACGCTAACTTTAGCCACGATGTGATGAGTAAACGGAGCAAAACAAATTGACAGTTGCGTCATAAAACTTGGATTTTCTAAATATAATAATAAACATGAATCCATTTTGTCTGTAACTTCATTAAAGAGGAAAGAATCAAAGTTAGCGTATGCATGTTTTTGGTACCAAGTGGCTCTTAGACCGGTACCGGATCGCGGTCCGGGTGTTGGGGACCTGTGATTTATTCCGAACAGGAAGCAAGTCAAAAAACGACGTTTGGGGTTACCCCAAACGTCAAAAAGGGACACGGAGGGGGCCTGAACCATACATCTGTAAATGAGGAGTTTGGAGTTAGAATCTGTTGCTTGGACCAACAGTTAAAGCAAGCTTGAACCCCTCCCCCGAGTGCGTCTGACGCGAGATGCACTCGGGGGAGGGGCAGCAAGTCCGTGCTCGGGGGAGGGGCACCAAGTCCGTGCTCGGGGGAGGGGCAGCAAGTCCGTGCTCGGGGGAGGGGCAGCAACCTGTGCTAAATAGAACGCTTCTCCTGCTGTAACCCCCGGTCAGTAAAGAGAGTTATCTGTAGAATTTTTTATATCAGACCGATACTAATAATCTTAAATTATGCAAATATCAGTATCAGCCGACACCGATACTGGCACCGATATTTCGCCCATCCTACACCGCCCCTGAAGTCCCCCCGTGTATCCTGTTTTTTTTTTCTTTTATTGTTAAAAACTATGGTCCTCTTAGTTTAAAACTCAAAACAAATAAAATATTCTAATAGTTATTTTAGGTATATGGAACATGCAAACAATTTAAATGGCGAATTCTCAATGTTAGAGCATTAAACCTGGTTTTGCAGAAGCAATAGGCTTTTTCCAACTTTGAAATTAGGTTAATGCTCATTTCATTCATTTGTCTACCATTAAATACCTCAACCGTGAGACACGTGAGCCACGACGGTGTACTGCTGCTGCTGCGGCCAGGTTCACGTTCATCGGCCTATTTACTCTGCCTTTTGGTTAGAGTAGATTGAACGGGTTTGTGTGGGTTCACTTTCAACTCAAACAAATCTATGTGATGACTGTGCAACATGCATTTTGTCACGCATTATATTATAACTCTGCAAAATCCACTGCACACAGGAGGAAATAAGTAATACTCTTCTGAAGGTGCACATTAATGTACATATACGGTAAATGTGCTAGTGTTAGCTGCAAAGCTCATTTTCAACTGTAGTCCCAGAGAAACATGTAAGTTTGTCTACAACAAAAACCAAAAACACAAAAAATCCACAAGGAAAATGACAATCGATAGAAAAAAAATCATTAATTTTGAAAATTAAATTGAGTCATTTCTGTGCTTTTTATAAAATGAACTGGAAATGAAACCATTAAAACGGTCAAAATACAATCTGCATTTAACACAGTATTTACATGTGAAGGTTCAGGAAACGTCGGAAACAGGACATAACCTCCTCATGAGTGCTTTGTTTTTGTGATTTATAATGAATTTTAAGTTGATTCTTAAATAAATTAAAAGTTGGAGATTTTATTTGTAAGATAATCCCATTTTTTTTTATGGCATGGTCATGAATGTAGATGGCAGCAGTCAGGAGGGCAGGAAGGCCTGATTTTTATTTTTTTACATACTCCTGGTGGCACTTGACTGTTGTCGGAGACGTTTACACATCGTCCAATCAGAGTTGCTGCCGGGCGTCGAACCGTCCTGTGGCCCCCCCAGCTGTCGGCTGATTTTGTGATGTCGTCATCCCCGCCTGTCACTGCACTGGGAACCCGAAATGTTACCCATCAGCCACTGACTGATGTTAACTTTTAGAGAAAAGTTAACTTTTGCTCACCATTTTTGCAGGACCGCTAATGTTAGCTTGGCGTTGTAAGGGGCGGTAAGCTAGCGGGGGAGAGTGTAAACAAAGGGATGCTGGGATATAAGCGTAGGCTTACTTCCTCACCAATGGTCTCGCCCACATCTCAACCCACTCTGCTCAAACTTTTTCCTAGAAATGACACAATTTGTTCGACTTTGCCTAAAAACTGAATCATCATAATAGAAGCAGTGGGACTTTACTAGAGTCAATGAAGAATTGTGTATATTGTTCATGCAAATTTAAAGTATTTATAAATGTAAAAATTGAAAAAGTCTCTAAGATAAAATTTGTGCCTGCACCGTTTTTAAAACACAAAAAATCCGGATCACAGCCGTGACGCTCGACTTGACTTTGAAACTTCATTAGAGTTCACAAAAACCTGCAAACGTGTCGTTCTCCTCACCTGTACTGTGATTCCTTGACTCACCAGGAGAAGTTTCGCTACAGAAAGCCTTGGAGCAGCTGATTTAATGCTGGTCTTCATAAAACTGTGTCAGCCTTTAAAGATTGTTCACATTTTTCTTTTCTGTTCAAAAGACTTCTTTGTTTTCACATAACTTTAATTGGAGTAATATGGCTTAGTGCGTTTTTTTCTTTACTCCCTACCAACTTTAAAGAAGTCATTAAATGTTTTTGCTGATGCTTAGATTGGTACAAGCCCTTTATTCTTTTAAAATTCCTCTGGACGGTCTCTTGTTACCTTGTTCCCAGGCTTAGCTCCTTGCAGCAGCCGTACCCCTGACCCGTAACAACCAACTGATTTATCCTGGATTGCTCGGAGGCCTCTGGAGCGCTCTCTCAATTGGCTCCATATGAAAATAGTGCCAAGAGGTCATCTATACCAATCATTTTCAGTTGCTCATTATTCCCAAGCCAAACAAGCCAAAGACTCAATTTCCTACCACACTGTTCATAAAAGTGACAGATGGCCAAAACCTGGAAAAGCTTTGCTCTGATCGTTAGGGGGCCGAAACGGCAAATACAATGCTCTTTAGTGCGGCGAAGGTTGCTTCCCACCCCCCCGAACTCACCGGATTCTTCCACCGTCTCTGTTCTGTTCAGTTTTTCCAGAGTGAGGAACACTGAGGAGAACCCCGTGGGTTTAATAGCTGTAGGCCACATTCGACACCGCTGAGACCCTCCCTCCTTTCTCCACTGTCAGATACTCCCAGGTAGCTGCTCTCTTAACATTCCCTCTACAGCACGTGTCAAAGTCAAGGCCCGGAAAAATTGTCATGCTCCTAGCTTTTTGGACTATTTTGGCATTTACTAAGTTTTTTTAGGCTATTTTGGAGTTAAGCTAATATTTCAGCTACATGCTAGCTGTTTTGGTTAATTTAAGTTCTTTTCAGTTTTGTAGAATATTTTGAATTTTTTTCCCGCTACATGATAGCCATGTCAGCTAATTTAGGCTTTTTCCATTTTCTCAGGCTGTTTTGGAGCTTAGCTAATATTTCAGCTAAATGTTAGCTGTTTTGGCTAATTTAGGCTTTTAAACGTTTTTTAGGATATTTTGAAGTATAGCTTTTTTTTCAGCTACATGCTAGCTGTTTTGGCTAATTTAAGTTCTTTTCAGTTTTATACAATAATTTGAAATTTAGCAATTTTTCCGCTACATGATAGCCATTTTAGCTATTTTACGCTTTTTTTCCATTTTTTAGGCTATTTTGTAGCTTAGCTAATATTTTGGCTGCATGATAGCCATGTCAGCTAATTTAGGCGTTTTCCATTTCCTCAGGCCGTTTTGTAGTTTAGCTGATATTTCAGCTACATGCTAGCTGTTTTGACTAATTTAGTCTTTTTAACAGTTTTTAGGCTGTTTTGGAGTTTAGCTGATATTTCAGCTACATGCTAGCTGTTTTGGCTAATTTAGGCCTTTTAAGAGTTTTATAGGATATTTTGAAATTTAGCTATTTTTTCCGCTACATGGTAGCCATTTCAGCTACATTGTGCTTTTTTCCATTTTTAGGCTATTTTGGAGCTTAGCTAATTTTTCAGCTACATTATAGCCTTTTCAGCTAATTTTGGCTTTTTTCATTTTTCAGGCTGTTTTGGAGTTTAGCTAATATTTCAGCTACATGTGAGCTGTTTCCACTAGTTTAGTCTTTGTTTTTTTTTAGGCTATTTTGAAGATTAGCAATTTTTTCAGTTACGTGCTAGCTGTTTTGGCTAACCTAGGTTTTTTTTGTGTGTGTTTGTTTTTTTAGGCTAATTTAGCTGGTTATCAGCTTCAGGGTTTTCAGCTATCAGCATCAGGGTTTCTAGCTATGAATTTGGGCATCTTCAGCTATCAGCATATTCAGTGGCCAAATTCAGCTTCCAGCATTCACACTAGCATTACTGTAGGTAATGCTTTATATATAGTTCATAATTATTTTTAAAAGTTACAGTTTTAAACTTTTTAAAATGTAGTTTTAGAGTGTTCAGTAAATGTTTATCCTGTTCGGCCCGTGACCTGAGGTGTGTTTTGGGTTTTGGCCCCTTGTGCGATTGAGTTTGACACCCCTGCTTTACCTTAACACGGGACCACACTTAAAGTCACATGGGCGGACAGAGACCAGGACAAGGTCCCCTTTCATCCCCCAGACCTGCCGCTCTCTGGTATTCAGGGTCATCTATAGTCACTTGTGCGCGCCTGCACCCCTCCGTGGCCGCCTGCAAGGCTCTTTTCTTCCCGGGCAAGTGGCTGTGTGATAAATGTGCGGCTTGGAACAACAGCTGAGAATAAGACTTGGCTCACGTCCTCCTTCTTCCCTGTTTCTGACACAAGTGTGGTTTCCTCATATCTTGGCTCCATTTCATGAATGACCTCTTTCTTTATTTTTTTCTTTTCCCCCACCTCCAACAATAACTAAACTCTTCTAGTCAGCATTTAAGAAGAAAAACTTTTTGTCATATTTGTTTCCACTTCTGCTTTTTTGGCAGGAGTGGAATACTGGGTCATTCTGGAGGTTTTTTCTGAATGGTGGAGCATGTGCTCGGATAGGGAATGGTTTAAACCAGGAGTCTACAACCTGTGGCTCTGGGGCCACATGAGGCTCTCTAATCTCCCCATCGTGGCTCTCTGGCCGAAGGAAATAAAATAGCATTTATTGTGCTGATGCTACTGAGGTGTTTATGGCTAATTTTGAGCTTATCGAATAGTTCAGCAACATGCTAATGTTTTTGGCTAATTTAGGAACTAAAAAGGTTTTTTGGGCTATTCTTGAGTTGACTAATATTTTAGCACAATGATAAAGTTTTTGGCTAATTTGGCATCCAATGAGATTTTTTGGGTTAATTATGAGTTAAGCTAATATTTTAGCAACGTGCAACCTTTTTTTTTTTTTTTTTTAGCTAATGTGGCATCTACTAAGGATTTTTGAGCTAATTAGAAGTTAAGCTAGTATTTACCAATGTGTTAACTTTTTTGGCTAATTTGGAATCTACTTTTCTTTTTTGGCCAAAATCTGAGTTAAGCTAGTATTTTAGCAAGGTGGTAGCTTTTTGGCTAATTTGTTTTCTACTGGGGGGTTTTTGGGGCTAATTTGAGATAAGCTAGTATTTTAGCAAGATACTATTTTTTTTTGGCTATTTTGGCATAAACTAGGGGTTCTTCACTTAATTACGAGTTAAGCTAGAATTTTAGCATCAATATTAGCTTTTTGGCTAAATTTGCATCAACTGAGGTTTTTGGGGCAAATTTTGAGTTCAGGTAGTATGTTAGCAAGATGCGATCTTTTTTTTTAACTTTTGGCATGTACTGTGGTTTCTAAGGCCAATTCCTCATTTAGCTACTCAAAAAAGCTACTCACTTTTTTAGCTAAATTGACATCAACTAAGGTTTTGAGCAAATTCTAAGTTCATACCTTTTAAGGCTTTTTAAAATTTTAGCAATTTTTTGATTTTTCAAGAAAATCTTCAACTTCTTTGTGCACATTCAGCACTTTCTGCAACTTTAGCATTATGCAAATAGATTTTTTTTTTGAAAGATTTTCCCTGTCATAAATCACAGTAAATTTTTTCAGCATCTTTAGCAAATATTTTCAGTTGCTCCCTGTAAAGGTCTGCCTAACCAAAACTACCTAAAGAAAACCAACAAATCAAGACCCCCCCCAAACTAAAACAACAAAACCCAGCAGTGTAAGACTGCTGAAGAAGAAAAGAACAAAACATACCAGCACAACTCTACGTAAAACCCAACTGCTACACCGTCTACTGCTCTGTTCCCTGTCTGCCTTGGTGCCGCCTCCTCGGTCTTAAATAGCCAGCAGGTGCCAATTAAGGCACAATGGCCACACCTGCCAGGTGAGCAGGACTGGATGGAAAAAGATCCAGGACGTAACACAACCGTTAAAAGGGAAAAAAAAATCACATTTTGACAGATGCTAGTTTCTTTTTATATTTTTGCTTTTGTTCCAAAAAATAGATCAAATTCATATTTATTACTTAAAAAAAGAAGGTAATGATGCAAATTCAGTTGTTTTAAGACTAAAGTAAGACTATGCAGCTCCTTCTAGGTTTAGAAAACGAGCCTAAATGGCTCTTTTACTCTTAAAGGTTTAAACAGTTTGGTTTTATTTTTATTTTTTTAATTAATTCCCTCTAACTCCCACTCTCCACTTTTGTGGCTTCTGACTCTTTCAGTGGAGAAGCATCCCCTTCCAGAAAAGCTTGATCTACCAGTGCGCCGTGCAGCTCCCAAACTTTTGTGCGGCATAAATCATCCACAAAAATTCCAGCCTACTCACTTAAACCGCCTGCAGATTTACCTTCATTCAGTTTATTCATTGTGGTGCCACTTCAACCACTGATTCATCTTAAGAAAACAGGGGGGCCGGGCCCCCATCTCCTTCAGCCATCTTTCATGCTGGTTCTGCGGCTCTCCCGTATGTGTCTAATCTCTCCCTTGTGTCTCTGAAATGTCAAAGCGGAGGAGCAAACATGTATTTGCTCGCTATGGATTTCCCATGGAATGCACCATTTTCAGTTCACCCCCGTGTATGTTGCCTGTTATGATAGGAGGTGATTATGGAGTATTTATTTTCCTACTGGGTGTGGGAACTCAACCTGTTGGTGCACTACCATTGTGAGTTTGCTTCTTCTGAAGTTGTGACTCATGCCTGTTGATGCATTCTCCAACAATTAGATTAGCTAGGATTAGATAATATCTGTAATTAGCATTCAAGCCCACACCGAAAGCTACCTGTGGTATTTTGTTGACGGTGAACGGTGAAAAAAAAAGGATCTGCGCAGCTGGGATTGTAGAGGAGAATCATCTGTTTACATGTGAACGCATGAGCGGCAGAAACGGTGTTCACGCCGTGTTTGTGTTTACGCCACGGACGGTGGGGGGGGACAGCAAAGCCGCAGAGGTTAAGCTCCGACTATCTTACTCATTTGTGAATGGGGCGAGCTGGAGATTGGGGCTTAGTGGAGGAGGGGTTGAAAGAACCGGAGAGAGTGAATGGTGGAGGGAGGGGGAAGCAGGGAGGCCCCCGCAGGACAATTCCCCCGACGTTGGGTCATTCAGAGACACAGGAAATGCTTGACCTCACACTCTGAGAAATGTCCACAGCAGCCCACTTGTGTTAAAGGTGTAATTGGGCATAATTAGAAGCTGGCAGAGAGAGAAATAAAGATGGACTCGCACCCCCACATCTCCTCCATGCCCGCCTCCATCTGGCAGCCGGGGACACACGGGAGCCAGAATCTCCTGCTTCTGTTTTTACCGACTTACCAGCAACAAAAGCTGCAGGATTCCTCCATTAGCTGGTCATACCAGGGAGGGGCCACGGACAGTGAGGGGCGTTCAAGAAGGTGCTGCACGGGCTCACGGTGTTCACACTGGACGGTTCTACCCAATGCTATCACATGGACTCAAATCTCCTGAATCTTGCTCCAGGCTTCCACAGCTTCAGTCCGATATATGAGCGACTTCTTCCCCTCCCCCCAGTGTCTGCTAATCCAGATGTCACTCCCACTTGATGACATCATCAGTAGTCGCCGGTAGGGCTGTAACGAGTGTCCGTTAAATATTTACGACGTCCAAAATCACTGATTCACGATCTTTATAAATATAGTGGAGTATGGTAAAATATTATTCAAGAATTATGTACTGCAGAATAATGTTGGATTTTAAGTTTACAAACTAAAACAAGTCCGAATGTGCACCAGAAGTCTTCGTGTTGGTGAAGCTTCCTGTTTTCAAAGTAAAACTAACAAGAGATTTTTGTTTTTTGCATTAAAAAATTGAGACTAAAGTTCCACCCACTGAGATAATAAGTTCTGGAAAAAACAATTTTCTTTAACACCGGAGCCTTAGCTTCAGTGTTTACATTCTTTTGGTCCTTGTAACTCTTCAACACTTGACACAATTAATGTAACTTCAGCAAAAAGCTTGTGTAAATTGACAAACACCGTTTTTTAAAATCTAAATCTTTGTTCCAAATTAAAGTATAAATTATGGGGATTTAACACAAATAAGTTAAAGTTTGTACATCCAGTAAATATACACACACATGCATAAACTTTTTGATATATTAAAAAGTAAGAGTCATGGTTCAATTCGTGAATCGAATCAGATGAAAACCCCAGTCGGCGGTCATCTACATCAGTTTTATAACTTTAAAAAGTAATAGGAGGGATATATTTAGTCCTCATTTAGCCCTCCAAACAGGGAGTTATGATCAATGGTTGCCAGTCAGCTATGCTAGCGGGTAACTGCTAGCACTCAGAAAATATAATATCAGTTTATAACTTTAAATAGTCATAGGAGGGATACAGAGCCCTTCGCCGCTAATGATTTCCCCTTAAAAAGCGATTTTAGACACCCCTACCCTTTTCAAATGGCTCTAGAACTGAAGGGGTAGAGGAAGAATTTGGATTCAGTCTTGAGCCGAATTCCTCCCCTACCGCTACATTTATCCCTACAAACGGAGAGTTATGATCAATAGTTACCGGTTAGCTACATTAGCAGGTAGCTGCTAGCGCTCAGAAATTACAGCATCAGTTTTATAACTTTAAATAGTTATAGGAGGGATACAGAGCCCTCTGTTGCTAATGGTTACCCCTTAAAAATACATATTTCCCCTACCCCTTCAAATGTCCCTATAATTGGAGGCGTAGGGGAGGAATTCAGATTCGGCCTTGGTGTCGTATAATTCTAGCCAGATACAAACTGAAATGATTAATCCCTCCTTCATGATCCCTTCAAACGGTTGGCACCTCTGTGTATTGAAAATGATTCCTCACGAAAAAGGATTTGAGTAGCAACACGTGAAAATGAGAGTTTCAAAGTGCACATGTGCGCATGTTTACATTGGGTTTTCATTGCAAATGTTGGCTTGAACGCGCGTCTCCGGCTCCAGCGTGAACATAGCGTTAGTTGCTGATATTTTCTAAAACGTTTGATGTTGTGTAATCCAGAAGGTCAACTGCACACATCCCTGTTCGTTTACCTCTCCAGGCTGACCCTTCACCTCCACATCAGCCTCAATCCCCCCTTTGTGCGCTTCATAGGAAAAACCGCCATAGGTGGCGTGGGAGCGTCTCCGCGCACAAACCTCCTGGGCTCAATTTCTTCTGAATGTGTGTCTTCCTCCTGTCATACGATGCCTGGCTCTCCCGTGTGCGACACGTATGTAAAACGGCGAGGTCTCGCATGAAGGAGCCAGCTGCTTCCTTTCAGAGCCGACGCAGGAATGCACTTTCATTCGGATCCTTCATTCATAAGAAATAAACCGTCGACCCACATGCCGGGGTTTTAGTGAGAGTAAGGGCTGTCAGCCATTGATGTGATGGGGGTTGGGGTCGGGGGTGCTGAAGGGTAGGTGGGTGGGCTAGATCTTTGGGAATGGGAGCTCGCTGCTGTTCTCTGGGCAGAAACATGAGGCTCCTGAGACGTGTTCCGACTGATGTCAGCAGCGATGGTCCAATCGGATTTATCCTATCACACACGTGTCAAATTCACGGCCCGGGGGCCAGATCCGGCCCTCCAGATCGTTTTATTTTATTGTTATTAATGACCCGATGTTATCTTGTGCTCATTTCTAACTTGTATAGTTTTGACAAAATATGAGGAAAATATTAAAAGTTATTTAAAGTTTAAGTTGATTTATTCTGGAATAATATTCCTGCCTTTTTATTATTCATAATTATGTTAAAAAGTTACAGTTTTAAAGTTTGAAAAATTAGCATTCTGCTAGCTTTATGGACTATTTTAGCATTTACTAAGATTGTTTAGGTTATTTTAAAGGTTTGGCTAATATTTCAGCTACATGCTAGCTGTTTTGGCTAATTTAGGCTTTTTTTGTTTGTTTTTTAGGCTAATTTGACATTTGACACAATTTGACCAATATTTTAGCTGGTTCCGCGTTTTCAGCTTCAGCATCTTTAGCGGCCAAATTCAGCTTCCAGCATACACACTAGCATTATCACAGGTAATCCTATGTATCTAGCTCATAATTATGTTAAAAAGTTACAGTTTTAAAGTAAATGTTTATCCTGTTCGGCCCCCAACCTAAGGTGTGTTTTGGATTTTGGCCCCTGTGCGATTGAGTTTGACCCTCCTGTCCTATCAGATGTGGAGGGAAACTGTGGAGGACCAAAACAACCTGAAACGGATGTGTTTTCACCTGCATACCTGCACCAGCGTGGCGTAGACGTCTGGAGAAAAATCCTGTTTGGAGCTGAAAAGAGAGCTGGCGGGGAGA
>NC_050517.1:30692612-30702445 GCF_002922805.2 Oryzias melastigma | reverse complement strand
GGCGACCGGACCGGGGCGGGGGGGCTGATTGAAAGGTGAATGCCTCCCTGTGATGTTCGGCCGGCTGCTCCCTGATTCCACTGTAGACATTCCAGAGGTAATGGGACATGAATGAGTCTGCCGCCGTCAGGAACACCAGTTGGGATTGGGACTATTCCTCACAGCTTTTCCCAGACCCTCCGGGACAAATCCACTGTGGAATGACATCACGGCAGCACGGCTCCCTCCACGGAACCAACACTTGAGCTTGGACTTGATTTACCAAGTCATGGTGGTAGAGGACCGGTCGCTGGTCGTCTCACATTTCTGGATAATCCCCACATTTGTGATGAGATATGAGTATGGTCATGAACGGCAGAGCTCCAAAACACCTTTCATTTTTATGTATTTATTTAAGTCAAGATGATGCATTAACCCTTTAACTCCTAAACACACAATCGTTAACACAACAAGAAAAACAGCTAATTAGCCACTATTTTAGCAACATGCTAACGTTTTTGTATAACATGTTATCTATTGAGGTTTTTAATATTAATTTGGAATTCAGTTAATATTTTAGCAGCATGCTAACATTTTGGGCTAATTTGTTATCTACTGTGGCCTTCTAGGCTACTTTTGAGTTCACCTAATGTTTTACGACAGGCTAACCTTTTTTCTTTTTTTTTAATAAGTTGGCATTTTACTAAAGATTTGTTTGCTATTTTAGACCTGAACTAGTATTTTAGCAATGTGCTAGCTTTTTAGGCTAATTTGGCATCTGCTAAAGTCTTTTTAGGCTAATTTGCAGTTTTGGTAATATTTAAAAAACAAACTACATGTTTTAGCAAAATTGCCATGTATTTGGGATCTTAAAGCAAACTTCCAATTTTTCAGAAATACTTGCCAACTTCAGCGCTCTTTCAAAGTTCTTTCAAATCTTTTAGTCAATTAAGCATTTTGCAAATAGTTTTTGCATTTTCATCAAATTAGAGTTACCTAAAGTTCTTCAGCATCTTCAGTGACCAGATTCAGCTGACACCAATCACAGAGCATTATCACAGGTAATGCAACTGAATGCATTCGCTGAAGATGGTGAAGAGATCAACTTTAATTTCTGAATAATGTCCTGAACTTGCTGAGCGGTTTGAAGCCAAACTTGCATAATTTGCAGAAAGTGCACAAGAATTTGAAAATCTCCTTGAAAAATTGCGAATATTGGAAAAATTTTCAAAAATTGTATGAAATGTATACATACCAAAAGTAATACTATGAATGTCCTGAACCTGCTGAACACTTTGATATCAATGTTGCATCGGTTTCAAAGTGCACCAAGAATTGGAAGACTTTGTAAAAAAGATTGCAAACATTGTTAGAATTATGAATACTGAAAGTACAAGCATGAATGTGCTGAACATTTTGTTACAAAACTTGCACAATTTGCAGATGATGCACAAATGTTTGAAGAATTACGTGAAAAAAAATTGGCATAAAATTAAAAAAAAAATGTGTAAGTAATAGTACAAGCAGGAATTTAATAAACATACTGAATGTTTTAACTGCAGAATTTTCAGAAATTTGAAAAAAAATCCTTTCATTTTCAATGGGGCTGAAAAATCACATAAATTGTGTAAAATCTTGTTTAGAATTAGAATTATGTCATCTACATATAAAAATAATTTATTTTCACGTTTGACGCCAAAGATTTGTTGTTTTTTTTAAACTTGCTCTAAAAGCTGCTCTGTATTTTATATTAATAAACAAAGCAAATATGTGTGAATTTAGGGACTTTTTGGTGCTATTAAATCCTTAAGCTGCATGAACACCAACGTGATTTGTCAAATTCGCCGCTCGACGCCCGTCAAAGCAGTGTTACGTGACGCCCATGACGCGTTTTGGAGGAATTAACACCAAATGTTTTTAGCTGGAGAGATCCATATAAAATCAGATTTATTTATTTCTTTAAAAAAAAAGCTCTGCAAAAGCATTGGTGAATTAATTTGAATTGAAATGTTATTAATTTTTCAGGGACAGTGCGCATTAAAAGCATTGCATAGCCAGAATTAGCCCAGCAGCTGGACAGATATTAAAATTGTCAAATTAAAAAGGTAAAAACAAAATTTTAAATATCACTAAAATATAATAATAATATATAAAATATAATAAATATAATAAATAATATATCACTAAAAATACAGTGACTCCTGCCTCCATATGTGGGTCGATGAGATGATTCAGTCTCTGCAGGAGCTGCATCTGACTGACGGCTGTTTTCTGCTGCCTCTGTGACCCAGTTTGATGACCTTATTAGTCCAAGAGGAGAAACAATAAAATGTGAGGACTTCTTTTATTATTATCTCAATGTAAATATCGTAAACTTCAGCAGGGTGCCTCCCCACGCTCTCTGTGGCCCCCGTCAGCCGCCTGGGGGCCGGTGTAGCTCGCTTGACATTGACCTAACGGGCAAACCTGTACGGGGCGCGCTAGTCGCCAGCAAGAAATGAAGTAGAGCGCTCAGGTGAGCGCCACGTTGAAAGTTCTTCACTACGTACAAAATAAACCCACTTAAAACTGACCCACAGAGACTGTAGTCATTGTGAAGACGTTCAATTCAAACATTGTTGGTCTACAGCAGGGGTCCCCAGACTACGGCCCGCGGGCCGGATCAGGCCCGCCCCCACATTTGGCCTGGCTCTCCACACACTATGGAGACCCACATAGAACGAGACTTTTTATTCCACCCTTCTGCAGTCTGGACTATGATGGAGAGAATATTTATGTGTGTTCACTTTCGGCTTATCCCTTCCGGGGTCGCCACAGCGTAACAGCACCCACTGTTCCACATCAGTGATTTTACGCCGGATGCCCTTCCTGACACAATCCTGTACTTGAGGGGCACAGGGACCCAGTTAGGCAGCAGCGTCAAGGGTCTAAGGACCCAATCTGGGTGGGGATCAGTGGACAACCCTGGGAATCGAACCCAGGGCTCCTGGGTGTCATTCCTTCACCTAGCCCACTGAGCCACCCAGACGCTTTTTTATTTACTATTTATTATTTTTCTTCCGTACATTTTTTTGGACACTCATACCTTTTCAGCTCTTTCAGGTATTAAAATATTCAGCTCTTTTTATGCTACCTTAACGACGTTTTGGCAGTTACTAAGATTTTTTAGGCTATTTTGGAGTTTAGCTAATATTTCAGCTACATGCTAGCTGTTTTTGCTAATTTTGTATTTTTTCAGTTTTTAGGCTATTTTAGCTGTATGCTAACTGTTTTGGCTCATTCAGAATTTTTTTTGTTCTTTAGGTTAATTTGGCATTTCACTAATATTTTAGCTAGCTACCAGCTATTGCTTTTTCAGCTATTATCTTCATCCATTTCAGCTATCAACTTCGACGTTTTCAGCTATCAGCACTAGCATCTTCAGCGGCCACCTTCAGTTTACAGCATTCACACTAGCATTATCAAAGGTAATACATATCTAGTTTTCAAAATGTTTCAGTATTATTTTCTTCTATGAACATTACAGAAATGAATGATTTAAGATTTCTCTATTTGCGACTTTCTAGAAAACCATAAATGTTCACGTTTGGGCTGTGATTGTTACACTTTTTCTGTTAGCCTACAAACTCATCAGAGAAGAAAAGAGTGATGTGGCCCTCACAAGAGAACGTTTGGGACCCCTGCTCTACTACGTCAAACACAGATTTCAAGTCTAGAAGCACTAGGACAGAGTCCTGGCCGAGTCAGCTGCCATCAGCACATCATTAGAAACTCTGAGGAGAGCTGTCCCAGTGGAATGATTCTTAAACCTGACTGAAGAGAATCTGCACACAGAAACTCGTTAACTAGAACATTTTCTATTAGCTTATTAAAAAGGACAAATGTAAAACTGACAAATAATAAAACGTTAGTTCTGTTGATCTTTCTGCTCCCCTTTATTCTCCTTTATTAGCACAATTACATCCATCTCCTTTATGTCTCACTAAATGTGATGCTTGGATTGTTTTTGGACACAAAAGTCATTTTATTCCCTGGAAAGTAACACTGTGAACAATAATCCAACAGTTCAGCGGTGAGGACTCTTCGGTTTAGTTTGGTTTTAACCATTCTGAGTCGTCCCCTCATGTCAATCACAGCAGGTTCAGGTTGTCAATCATCCACAGCGGTCATGATTTGTGTTAATGAGCCTCAGTGTATTTAAGCTTTTCTGGTCAGATCTTCTGATTTGTCACATTTTGGTTCTGCTTTATGTCATGTTTGGGTTTATGCATTAAATGTTTCTGCCACTGATCTGCTGCATATCAGCTTCCTGACAGCAACACGTTCTTCTGATCCATTTCTGTCACCAAAGCTAACCGGTGAATTCCTCGTCAACAGAAACACAAATGTGTCGTCGGGTAAAACTCATCGGAGGAACGTCGTCATAATGAAATAATGAGACGTATTTTAAGTGTTCTCTGTCTGCATATCAAACGTTTTTACCTCCTAGAGCGCACGTGTCAAAGTCACGGCCCGGGGGCCGGATCCGGCCCTCCAGATCATTTTATTTTATTGTTATTAATGACCCGATGTTATCTTGGGCTCATTTCTAACTTGTATAATTTTGACAGAATATATTTTTATGGAGAGTAAAATATTGAGAGTTATTTAAGTTGATTTATTCTGGAATAATATTCCTGCCTTTTTTCTTATTCAGAATTATGTTAAAAGGTTTTAAAGTTTAAAAATTGTCATTCTGGTAAGTTTTTGGACTATTTTAGCATTTACTAAGATTTTTTTGGCTGTTTTGGAGTTTAGCTAATATTTCAGCTACATGCTAGCTGTTTCTAACCTTTCTAACCTTTTATGGCTAATTTGGCATTTAGCTAATATTTATAATAATATTTTAGCTTTCAGCTTCAGTGATTTCAGCTATCAATTTCAGCATCTTCAGCGGCCAAATTCAGCTTCCATCATATCACACTAATATTATCACATGTAATGTTATATATCTAGTTCATAATTATGTTAAAAAGTTACAGTTTTAAAGTTCTAAAATGTAGTTTTAGAGTGTTGAATACATGTCTATCCTGTTTGTGACCTCAGGAGTGTTCTGGATGTCGTCCCCTCGTATGATTGAGTTTGACTCTCCTGTAATAGTTACTGTACAGAACAGTCTGTCAGGTGCAGCTTTAATGTGTCATGCACTACATGCACATGCATGAAAGCCAGATGTTTAGTGTAAACAGAATGTTTGTTTCTCACAAATGATGAGTATTTAGATACGACTGCAGATTAAATTAACGATATTTCTGAGTCTATTATATCCTCCTAGACAGTCTAAGTGTGAAAAAGACGCGCGTCACCTTCCTGATGCCGTCTCTGGTTCCTCAGCAGCACCTGAGTGTTGACTGCAAACAGAAGTGGCTCAGAGTGCACCTCTGCTGGTTTCCGGCATCGTCTGAATCAATACCTTCAGCATGTGAGTGTCTGTGTGCTCCAGCTTATTGTAATTGGGTATAAATAGTTGTGACACTTTCAGAAGGCAGACGGAGAGCGAGCACATCTGCAGCTGATGGAGTGATAAGCTGAAGCTCCTCGTCAGCTGCTGCACGGCCAACAGGTGCAACCAGCAGTTTCTGATCAGCCCAGACCGGGTTCTGTTTGATTACTCCATGATACCGGAGCACACAGTCGGGTTTGGGGGTTTTAGAGTTCCTGTTAGCTTTATGCATCATTTTGATAGATTCATAATGGAGCTTTTTTCAGTTTTTTCCCCAAACTCAATATTTGCATCATTTTGATGAAGAGATTGAGTTTTAAATTAACCAAAAGTTTCCTTTTTTACAAAAGTGGGTTTATAAAAACACACATAGATGCAAAGATTTTATGAGCAAGTGTTCAGAAAATAATGTATGAATGATAAAATAATCAAAATGAACTGAATCCAAGGTATGAGGGATAAAGTTAATCTACCTAAAAAGTAGATTTTTCTTGAACAAATTTTATAAATGTCTTTTATTTAAACTATGGTAGAACTTTTCCAGATTGCTCAGTTTATGTTTAACAATTCATGAAAACAAAACGTTTTTCTACTTGTCGAAAAGACAATTAAACATTTCACTTTTGTGTTATTTCATAAAAGCCCTGAAAGACTTTAAGGATTTTCTTTCAGAAAATCATGAATGAAGATTAAAACTTTAATCAGACTTCAATCATTTAACTGCAAATAATCTATCAAATGTTTTGATATTTTAGATGATTCTCTTTTCATTTAAATTAAAACAAAATATTTTGTATTTCTACTGTGGAGTATTTCAGCCAGTTTATGAATTTATTTTCTTTTTTTAGTACGACTTTAAATTTTGTTAATTTACGAAATTAAATTTATATATAAATAACTTAAAAAGTCATAGGCCAAATGTATGACTTTTTTCTGATACATTTAGGACTTTTTTTTAACATAAATGTATGAATTATTTTTCTTGTAAATTCACAATTTTTGATTTTCTCCTAATTTTCTGGCTTTTTTCGTGAAAATTTGAGCTTTCTAACATAAATGTTTTGGGGTTTTTTCTCATAATTTTTTACTTTTCAACAAAAATGTATGTTTTTTGTTTGTAAATTTAGATTTTTTTTCTTTTGAGTTTTTGCTTTTTTCCATAAATTTGCAAAGTTTTTTCTCCATAATTTACAACTATTTTCTCAGTTTTTTTACTTTTATTCTTGTAAATTTAGAATTTTTAGTTTTATTATTTATTACTTTTTTCTTGTACCAATAAAAGTAATTCACGAGATTTAAAGTGGTATACTTACAAAAAAAACCATCTTGTTTTACTCCGACGCATATTTCTAGAACGCTCAAGAATTCCTATTCATTTTTTCTTGGGGGGGGGGGGTAACTATTCCAAAGATGGACCTCAATTAACAATTAATATTTAAAAACTTGTCTTGATTCAAACACTAACAACCTAATCAGAAACTGTCCACATGTTCATTTGTTCATCTGAAACCATCATTTTTTTTTTTAATTATTTGGTTTTTATTTTCTTTTTTTTTTAAATCCACATTTAATTTAAAGTTTGAAATGTCGCGTTGTTATCGAAAACAAAAGAATAAATCATATTTTATTTCCAATGTAAAATATTCCTGAAAAGTCATTTATTTTTTAAGTGTCTTAGGTATTTCAAATAACTAAAGGAGTTAACATAATTTACTCATAAGAAAACAAATCATCACAAGTTTTGTTTTTATTAGTCATAATTTTATAACATCAGGAAAAGTTTTTTAATTCTTTCTCTTCCAGTTGGAGATTTTCTGACGATGAGAGCGAGCGTCTTCAATAGAAACAACAAACAAACAACATTCTCAGAAAAATCCAAATATTTGTACAAATCTTCTTTCCTGTTTGTTTTGCATCACTAAATGATGGATTTCATGTTTCATTCATTTATTTATTTTTCTGATTTGTGTCCGTCGGCAAATAATTTCCCTTTTTAACTTTTTGGAGTTCACAAAAAAATAAGCAAATGAATGAAGCGACACATAAATAAATGAAGTCCTGTTAGATTTGTCACTGTCACATTTTTTAAAAGAATATTTCATCTGCAAATATGTAGTTTTGAAGAAACGTTTAGATTATTTCTACTGCGGAAAATACAGCAAAATCCTGATTTGAATCTTTTCTTTTGTTCTCAACTAAACTCAAATGTATTTTAGGTTTTGATTTTTTGTTTTTGTTGCTCTTCTCTCCTCTGCTCAGCTAACTTTGCTCAATCCTTTTATTTTTCTGGTTTAATAGTTAACAGAAGTTTACTTTAGATTCAGTTATTTGTATGGACGTTTCCCGTTTTGTCAAATTTTTATAATAAAATGTTTACATTTATCCCGATGCTTTGCTTCATCAAACAGACTTTAACGTATTAAATCCCATCATTAACATCACACATGAACTGATTTTCTCACCGAAGTGTGAAAATATAACATTTAATCCAAAATACAGCTAATAAATGTCCAACAGTTGATTTATGAAGCCTCACAAATAAACAGGATGAGGAGATAAAATGTTACATTTTGTTGTTGTTTTATTATTATTTTTGACATTTCTGACTTCTGTTGGACTCATTTGTTCTCCTCACTGTAGATCCTAAAGTCCTGAAGTGACTTAATGCTGACAGTTTTTAAGAAACTTCATTACAGACTCTTCTTCTTGTTTCCTCTTCAAAGATGCTTCGCATGAATATCTGGATCTTTCATGTTTTTATTCATCTATTAAAGATTGAAACACTCGGACCAGACTCTGTTTTTTAAATAGAGTCTAGATGTTCTTTTAAATAGACTTCCTGATGTCCGAGTCCTGGAGGTTTCCTGGAATTCGTTCCAGGTTTTAGTGAAGAGAAAGATTTCTGACCAACGTCTGTTTGTGGTGGATCTGGTGGAGCGTTTGGATCAGAGAGATCACAGTGAGTTCTACTGAAGGTCCGTTACATAAAGTTTGAGTCGTGGCTCATTGTATAATTCTGAAATGTTAAACAGTGATAAGATGGTGAAGCAGCTCGTGGTGGATCTACAGGATCTGTTTTAAAGTCTCTTCGTTCGTAAATTTAATTTGTTGTAGAAGAAAAACAATAAAAGAAAGAGGCAAACAATAAGACATAGTAGACATGATGATTGCATGAAAATATGTTTCACAGACAAATTCAAATAAAAATACTCTTTTTGTTTAAGTTTTCTGGTTAAATTTTGAACATGATTTCTGTTATTGAGGTGAGAGTTTAGAAATAAATACTTGTGATTACGAACAACAGAGTTTATAACCTGAGACGCTGAGAGAAATCTGAGACGATAAATACATGAGTTCAGTTTTCTTAGTGTGAAGTGATTTTAATGCAACTAATCGTGTAGATTTGCTGAATATTTGTAATGCTTTGTATTTCTGAATGTATTTATTTTTATTATAAAACCTTTTAATCTCACTTCACTAAAACACACAATTATAAATGTAAATTTTCACTTTGAATTCCTTTACAAAAAATCAAGAAAAAACAAAATATTTTTCTTTTCATTTTCAAAATACATTTGATAAAAAAGTGCAAACATGAAGTTTGTCCCCTTTTCATTGCCGTAATCTTTTGATTAAAAAAAAAGCTCAACCAACCAATAAACTGAACTGCTGCAAACAAGAATGTTTGTGGATTTTTGAGCCACATTATTGTTTTTCTATTATTTGTTTTATGTTTCATGTGAAAAGTTCTCTATAAATCAAGAATGATTTGATATTATGAACAAAAGTCAAATTTTTTAAAACAAAATTTCCTAAGTTGCAAAGAAAATTTTAAATTTAAGAAAAAACTTCACAATTTGCAAATGAAGTATAAAATATTTGCTTTAAAAACTTTTTTTGTGTTTGCTACACAAACGTTTTCAGATGTTCTCGTCTCACGTTCTCGTCTCACGTTCTCGTCTCACGTCTCGTCTCACGTTCTCGTCTCACGTCTCGTCTCACGTTCTCGTCTCACGTTCTCGTCTCACGTTCTCGTCTCACGTTCTCGTCTCACGTTCTCGTCTCACGTTCACGTCTCACGTTCTCGTCTCACGTTCTCGTCTCACGTCTCGTCTCACGTTCTCGTCTCACGTTCTCGTCTCGCGTTCTCGTCTCGCGGTTGATGACGGTTGATGCTGATTGGTCTAGATTCTATCCAATTAATCAATTCATTCACCCACAGACGACACACGGAGGAAGACGTGGATTTGAGGGACAACACATCTGAAAAAATGTGTTGGAAACACAAAAAAGCAAAATATTTAATATTTTAATTTACAAATTGAGACGTTTTATTCTTAAAACTTTACATTCTGTTTGCACTTTAGTGGCA
>NC_050517.1:30691075-30692544 GCF_002922805.2 Oryzias melastigma | reverse complement strand
TCTCGTCTCGCGTCCTCGTCTCACGTTCTCGTCTCACGTTCTCATCTCACGTTCTCGTCTCACGTTCTCTCTATCTGTGTGCGTTCATTTCAAGTTTTTATTGACAGATCAGACGTTACAAATCATGACTTTCTATATGTGGAGATAAATTAATTTAATTTAAGCATCAGTAAAAGAGAAAAAGAAAATGAAAAAAAAACAGACAAAAAACAATTATAACATAAACCAAATTAACAACATAAAATAAAAATGTAATATATATATATATATATATATAAATAAAATTAAAAAGAAAATATTTCTAACTGTACTCATAAATTAAATTGGGAAGCATTAATATATAAATAATCCCAACTAAAATTATCCATAAATTAAAGGGTAAAGACAATCCCATCAGTCCAGACATTCACTTCTTTCAGCTTAATAAATGTCTCACACCAAACAGCCAATCAGACGTAAGACGGTTGATGCTGATTGGTCTAGATTCTATCCAATTAATCAATTCATTCACTCACAGACGACACACGGAGGAAGACGTGGATTTGAGGGACAACACATCTGAAAAAATGTGTTGGAAACACAAAAAAGCAAAATATTTCATGTTTTAATTTATAAATTGAGACGTTTTATTCTTAAAACTTTACATTCTGTTTGCACTTTAGTGGCACAAAAATCCCTCCATAGTTTGGAAACTACAGAAAGGTCTGATACTGGGAGAACGCTGGAGATATCTGCTCCTCGTGTTTCAAATCCTTTAGTGTTTTTTAGGTGGGTGACGGCTCACCTGAGCTCAGGTGGGAACCAAACCTTGATGTTTGTACGGTCAAGTCAACGACCTAAAACCAGAAAGTGACCTTGATTCTATAAGCAGAATGAAACAATCTATTAAAGCGTAAATTGATTACCGTTGAAAAATATCTCGTCTATGAATTGAACCATCCACCGAGTAGTTGAACTCTCCCAGCCCCCAAACGAGGAGACAGTCTGCTCTGCTCTCGAGAGTGCAGTGTGAAAGTAAAACGAACCCCTCTGAAAGAGTGACGCGTGAGTCCAATCAACTCCTCCGGATCCGGACGGTCAAACCCGGGGATCCCTGCTCCCATTCATCCTCCCGTACCCCCAGCCGGCCCCCCACCCCCTGTAGTGCCTCAGCTGTTCAGGACTGGCTGAGTGTCTGCTCTGTTATGGGTTCATTGGGCTGGTATGCAGCAGGAATCTTTGGATCAAGGTAATTTCACACTGTTCCACTTTTTCCCAGGCCGTTCCCTTTACCTTTGTGCCACTCGGAGAGCGAGATAGGGAGCGACGCATGTAGCCGCGAACACAAACACGCGGCTCAAGGAAAGACTGCTGCAGCTTGATGCTGAGCGCCGGCGAGGACGGACGGACGGCGCTCGTTCATGTGTGGTGCTGTGATGAGGCTTCTCGCCTGCCAGGGGAGCCACTGTGCCCCCCCCCCCCCCCCCCCC
>NC_050517.1:30675151-30691067 GCF_002922805.2 Oryzias melastigma | reverse complement strand
GTTTCCCTCCCCAACTGATGATTAGATATTCTACATGCATTTGGGGCAGAGAGTGCATGCATTTAGCTTTTTGGGGTTTTTCTGCATCCTCACAAGACTTCTTTATTGAGAGAAACCAGAAATAGGTCCACACCTGATGCAGCTGAGAGTGTAATTGTGGAGGTAATCTTGCTGTCATCTCGGCTCGGAGTGCTTTCTGTGGCGTCTGTTACCAGCTGCAGCAGCAGAGATGGAGAAACGAGGGCAGAGGCGGCAGCAGGAGGTGCACGTGAGCGCCGCCCCACCGTGCAGGGACCACGCTTTAGAGTTTGACTTCAGATCTATACTGAATATACTGTTATGCTCACCTTCTGTCACTCTTAAAGGGTACATTTCTTCAATTATCATTTAAGTGTCTATAGTCTTTGATTCAGTGTAACTTTTCAACCGTTAACAGGATAATTCTAATTTCTCCATCACAATCTACTAGAATTATCCTCTTAACGGTTGAAAAGTTACAGTATGTTAAAGATTTTGTGTCTGAGCGTCGAGGTCAAAGGGTTAACCTCGTAATGACCACTGCAATAAATTAATGACCAAAAAAACAGTTTTTTGCTTTGATGAAGCCCCAAAAAAGATTTATAATATCATTTATTTTATGAAATATAGACTGATTTCTTAAGTTTTTATTCACAACAATGTTAGTTTAAGATGTAAAAATATCAACACGCGTGTTCAGGAAAAAACACCTCATTTACCTTTATTTATACACACCTTTTTAACAGAGTTTAGCTGTATTATAAATAGTTAGCATTAGAGCCACCATAACAAAACAACAAAAGTACAAGAAAAAATCTTTAAAATATGAGAAGAAAATGGTAATATAAGACAAAAGAATAGAGTTGTTTTATTAGTAAAAGAGTCAACATTTTACAATAACAAAGTTATAAGTGGACAACTGATTTTGCTGGACGGCTCACGCCCGGTTCACAGCGTGGAAGCGGCGTGGAACGGAGACCGCTTCCATTGGGCGCCATTGTTAACCTATGGTGCGATTTACTCCGTGGAAGGCTGGCGCCGTGCAGCGGATCGTTTCGGCGTCTGGTATGTGTTGTGTGCGATCTGTGTCAATTCTGGCAGGAAGTTACATCAACATACATGAGAAAATCCAGTTTATTTTCAAAATAAAAGCAATTTTTCACAATAAAACACCGCAATTTGGTATCTAAACAAGCTGTACAGATGAAAATAAACACACAATCACAACACACATGTCTCTCTGTGTGTCTCAACAACAGATAAATGAAAGAAGTGTAGGTCTACTAACTACTTTCTTCCTCTTAGCAGAAACATGAGGTCATATTTTTAGGTTATTAATTCATCTATAATGGCAAAAATAAAAAAAGCTCTAGCAGAAGTGCTTGTCGTGGAAAAATGTGTGTTTTGGGGATTTAATGGAAAGAGCCATTTTGAAATGAACAGGAAACGCCCCTCTACTGCCCCTAGTGGACTGATGATGAACTACAGGGCAGAAAACAAGTTATGGACTTTTAAGGATCGTTGGGATCGTGATGAGATACGTTGGGATCGTGATGAGATACGTTGGGATCGTGATGAGATACGGTCTCAGAAATGCCTTCATCAAATTTAATACAAATGGTTATTAAGGGTTAAACTAACCCTAACCCTCCATCATCTTTGGATCTATTTTCATTATAATTATGATTGTTAGCCAAAAATAAAAATAAAAAACTGTTTTTTTTTTAAGACATAGTTTCTGCAGAGCAGTAGGTAGTACAGTGGTCCATCACATAACGCGGTTCACATTTTTTCAAGTCTAATTATGCACATTTTTTTTTCTTTGTCCAGCTCATTGTTTTCTGCATCCTCATTGGCTGCGTTTCAAATACGCATCTGTGCAAAACTTTATTGAAAATCTAGAAATGTCCAAAAAAACACAATTTCCCAAATACACAGTTTCCATTAAACCAGAATGATGTGATTAAACACAAACCAACTCCCGATAAGTCATTCAGAAACACGGATGTGAGAAATCCTTTCACAGCAGATACTTTCACTAGCGCTCATCATCATCTATCAAAGGAGACGTCGGCGTCTGATTCAGGCCGTGGAGCGGCGAGCTACGTGGGAGGGGCTACAGAGAAAGGGATTCTGGGACATGGCGGTTTTATAGAGGAGCTGTGGATCCAATAATTCTGATGACACGCTCAACACGTGATGAGCGGGGATGCTGGGGGACGTCTGCGGCGCCGTCGCTGTTGGTCATGTGACTCATTTAATTTGAAAATAGGTTTCCATTGCATTTTTGCGTCATAGGTCTCTGGTTAGCGGCTTTAACCTCAAAGCGTACAGCCAGATACCGTCTCGGACGAGGATCTATTGGTCTGTAAGTGAAGAGTGGAGCAGAGCAGGGAGCTTTTATAACTTAATACCTCACAATGTGATCTTTTTTCATCTGCTCCTGATGAACAACTGTTTGAATACAGAAATACTCAGAAATATCTTTTGAGTTTAATTTTTCTTCATTTCTGTCCTCCATCACCAGAACATGTTAAAAAGCCGGTTTTCCTGGGAGTGGGTCTCTAAGTGATCAGATTAGCTTGATTTCTGATCTGTTCATTACTCAAATACCAGCAGGCTTTGCTGATAAGCTGCTGGAGCTCTTTGACCTCAAGCCCGCTCTGTTTTAGTCTGAACTGCTAGTGATTCCAGGTGGAAGTCGTCAGGATGTTGATCCTCCCAAAGCACCAACAGACACAATTTTAGAAAGTTTTTTTGCACAAAAAGTCCTTGCATTCTGTAAGTGTCAAGGTCCGCGCAGGATTAACAAATGCCTTTGTTCTTGATGTGCTCAGCCCCGGGACGGGGGAGAAACCGGCTGCAACAGTGATGTGGTATCAGCCAGCAGCTGTTGAATGAGTGACAAAGTCAAGGGCTAGCGATATGAACATGGGAAAATCCTGAAGGAGCGGCGGCGGCACCTGAGCCCGGTCCAGAGAGGCCGCCATCACACCGTCACGGAGAACACGTGTGAGAAACGGACGAGAATTCGTCTGGAGGAGAGGAAATGTTGGGAATGTTTCAGAGCCGGTTTCTGCAGAACAACACGCATATTTGAGCTCACGATTTGAGAAGCATGTAAATAGTCAGCGGTGGCGTTCCACAGACAGGCAGGCGTGTGAAAACACAGAGACGGAGGGGAAAAGGTAAATGAGTACCAGACTGTAAACCGGCAGACGTTATTGTTGCAGTGACGCGCCTTCAGCAACAATCAGAGAAACTTGTCTTTCTCTCAACAAGCTGTCACTGATGTCTGCCAGGGATTCAGACGCTTTTGGTTATTAATGATGCTTCCACTTTGTGTTTCCAGACCTCGCGAAGCGCCGTTTGTGTTTGAAAAGGTGAACTCTGATGAGAAAAGTTGTTGCTACAGTTAGCTGAGCTGTTGACAGAGCAACAAGCAATCAAAGTGTTTTCCCATCGTGGGGCTGGAACAGGAACCTGGTGGAACCCGAACGGCGAGCAGCTCCGACTGCATCGGTCTGATCAGTCCGTCTCAGAGTCCCACGCCGGCCGTCTTTGATCCATTTTCAGAGTGTTTCCAATGATATTTTAATTTCATCACACCAATTTTAGCCTGAAAACTTCTCATTTTATGTGACAAAGTTTCTGCAGAGCGGCAGGAGTTCATTAGAAATGTGGGTACACAGTAAGCCCACCCCAATTCCCATCATTCCTTTGTTTACATGCTGTCCCACTAGCTTACAGCCCCTCCAAACCCCAACTTAACATTAGCTGTGAACCAAAAATGACGACAAATTTCAGAACTATCCAGCCGTTCGGTTCTGATCCAGATTGCAGCTCAGATGAGGAAAACAAAGACGTTCACGGATCTATTTGTTTATTAGTGCATCAGAATGGGGCGGAGCATAAGGTTTGTGGCCCCACCCAGCAACTTTCCTATGCAGCAAATGTTTCCAACAGCATTTTTTCATCTGAATCTTAATTTGAATAAAGAAATACAAACTTAAGCTATTTTTCTTATTCCATCCTGAGTGTTACGCCCCCTATGGGTAAACCTGGTTGTGATCTGGGGGAAAAAAATACTAAAGGAGATAATCACAAAAACTGGACACCAATAAGAATAAAATGACTACAGTTTATTAAATAAAGGAAATCCTGTCTCCTGAAATGAAAAAACAAAAAATTATAATAAATGTGCTGGTTCAAACAAAAAGACAGAACCTCGGCCAAACATCAAATAAGACCTGGAACCCGGATAACCAAAATCTACCTTAAGAAAACAAATAAACAAAGCACACAAATCAAGACTACCAAGATCCAACCTCAAACTAAAATAACAAAACCCAACAGTGTGAGACTGCTGAGGAAAAAAAGAACAAAACCAACTCGAAATAAAACCCAAATGTTCTTCTCTCTGCTTCCTCTGGCTCAAATACCTGGCGGGTCTAATTAGGATCATCTGCTCACCCACCAGGTGAGCAGAAAGGCAGATACTGACGTAAGAATGAGAAAAATACCACAAGAACATGTTAAAAACACCAAAAACACGATGTTCACTGAAATAGGTCATTAAGAAAACGCCTCAAAAACGTCTTTGTGAGATAACTTTGAAAAACATCTCAGACATAAGACTTAAGTCATTTTGGAAGAAATGAGAAAGAAACATTTATGTTTAAGAGTTAAGTTGAGCAAGTTGTGTGTGTTTGGATTTGATTGGCTCCTCCCCCAAAATCACCTGTTGCCAGGTGACTCCATTTAACTTATCCTGGAAGTCAGGAGGAGGAGCAAAAGGTTTTTCAAATCCTGCAGATAGAATCACAAACAGAAGAGCAGAGACAATCGATCCTGAAGAAATGTTTCTGTCACAGGAGGACAACCACAGACAGGAAATTAATCATTTTTATTCTACAGCGTGGCCGTAACAGGAAGTGATGACAGATCATGAGCCAACAAAAACAAATATTACCTTCAGCCAATCATCATCCTGGCTGGGAAGAACGTCACTTGATTGACATGCAGACCTTCTGAACGTCAGGAAGCTCTGAGCGTTCAGAGTCCTGGCCGTGGATGCAGCTGCTAACCTACGGGGACAGATTACTGTCAAAATGAAACAAAGTTGTGCAAAAGAAAATATATTATCAATTCAACATTTAGTTTAAGTTTGACATGCCTGTTTTCAGTACGACTTTTACCTCGTCAGAAATACGTCACCGAGTTTCAGGCGTTTACATCAAGTCATGAAACATCGATTCAACAAAGACGCGTATGGACTATAACGAGAGGAAACGTCAGGAATAAAAGACGCCTCCACAATAGAGAACAATCAGGAGCTGAAGAACTGCTTAACGAGTTAATGCAGCGATTAACCAATCAGAATAATCTCACCTTGTGGAGCAGCCGTCGATTTGGGTTTCCACGCTGTGATTTAAAACCATGGTTATTATTTACAGAAAAAACAAATATTCAATCGGTTTTTAGTACTTTGATCTTGTTTTTTTGTCCGAATTAGGTTAGTTCTGTGGTGCGGTACGTTGTCACGGTAACACAACGAGGCGCCGCTTTCTCTCTGGTCTGTTTTTGTTAAAAACCTGCATACTGCCATTAAATGTTCCTATAAACATTCTAATTAACAGTGATTGATCCTAACACAAAAGTGAGATTCTTTCTTCTTTTTTATTGATTGACAGCCTTAATTAAAAATAAATGTCCTAAATGTTCAGTTTTGTGTTTGATCTCACATTGTGATAAAAAGTGGTCAGCAAATACTGTAACTTAATTAAATATGATAAATTTTTCCCAGGTTTGCAATTAGTTCATTTTTTTTTCTTTAATTGATTCCTATTTATGATGTTTTTGTTTGGATCACGACAAATCGTCACCAACCTTTTTTGTTGCAGAAGGGATGAACAATAATAAATACATCGACTCCACATTTTGCGGGTTTGTCGATAAAGTTAAAACTAAACAATCTTTATATGTGAGCAAGAAATTTCAGAAAAAGAAAGAAATTCTGTGTTTTGATCTTTAGATACGTGATCTATTTTACATCTAGTAGGGATAGTGGCATTTCTGGGAGTGAAAACAGTTTACGGATGCATTGTTTACATGATCAGTTGTCGCTAGGCAACAACAAATCGCCATAGAAACGGCGACGGAGAACACTGTTTTTATTATCACTTGTTTGTTTCAACAGATTTATGGTATTAGAGTAAATTCTCCGCTGTGGCATCAATAAAGTTGAATTCTATTCTATTTTATTGTAGCTCAATGAGTCTCGGCACGCGTTCGCATTCGGTTCAATCGATGTTTCGTGGCTTGATAGTCGTCCGTGTGACGCGTTTAGAACAGTAACGGGAAATTTCGCATTCAAGTCAAAGAAAAGTTGCATTCAAAACAAATATAAATTATATTTACAGACATTTTAGAGGTAAACCTAAAGTTGTTTTCATAGTTTTATTCTTTTTTTATTGAAGTGTGCCTAACTTTGTCTCTGGTTATTTTGTGCCGTTTCTCTCGACTGGTCTGAGGTCAATTCCTCCAAAACAGCCTCAACTTTTCAGTTGTTGCACAATATTCGCTGTTGTCATGGCAACTATGAGTTTAATTCAACAATCTGTCAAAGTAAAAATCATGTAGGAACTTTTTATCATCTCACATGTTCATCTAAATGTCTCCATTTCATTTAGTGTTTCAGTTTAAAAATCTGCTTTTAAAATCTCGTTTGTGTTTATTTGAGTACATAAATATGAAAACTTTGATTTTATAATTCATGATGGTCCGAGTTTGGACGTCTCTTCTCTGTCTTTTCATTCTTCATTCTAGAAAGAAAACATCTTTAAAGGGTTCACTAACATTCTCCTTTTAGTCTGTTGTTTTCACACCATGTCACCTACATTTTTAAAGATTGCTGCATCAATTCTTCCAGTTTTTTTCATAATGTCAAATAAACTTTTACTATTTGTTTATCTTCTGTTTAATCAGGAAATTCCATGGAGATTCCAACAGTAAAACTCTCAATTCCATCCTTTATTTTCCCTCTTCTTCTTCTGGAAAAACAAGCAGGATTTTCCCTTTATCCAGTGTTTACCTTCAGTCCATCCTCGTCTTTTTCTCCGCGCTGCATCCCAGAATGCTTTGTACCAAAACGATCAGCTGATGTTCGCACCTGCCGCTCACTCAGCAGCTGCATCCATGATTTCTTAATATTCCTCCAAATCTGGATGAATCCTGGGATTAGGATGAAAACCTAAATTAATTCTATCATTAATTCTATTTCCGATTTCAAGATGCTGTGAAGAATCTGTGTTCCAAACCGGATTCAGAATCTGTTGGAACATGTTTACATACATGCAGTTTTCATTATGACGAAAGCAAAAAAAGTAGATTTTTGTTCTTTATCAGACTTCAACAGAGAAGAATAAAATATTTTCTGTGTTTTGTCTGAATTTGTGAATTCTTTTCAAACTCTTAGAATAAAGACAATAAGAGCTCTGACTGCATAAAGCGGCTCTAAAACCAGAAAAAGGCTCTAAAATCAGGAAATATTTGACTATAAATCACAATGAAAAGCTTCTCTTCAGAATAAGGGTTTTTCATCCACTTTTATTCTGAAATTAATTTATCCAAATGATTTCAATCATAAATATTTGATCTATTCTTCCAGGTATAATCTCCTCTAATGTAATGAGACTGAGAATAATCCAGCTTCCTTCATCTGTTTTTCATTCCTCACATCACTTTAAAGAAGCAAACCTTCATTTAGAGGAAAGCAGGAACGCTTTTGGAAGTGATCCTGAATCCATTTCAAACAGAAAAATTACCTGAACAGCAAATGCTCGCACTTTTCTTCCACAATCAACACCTTTCTTCAAGCAGCGTCTGCTTCTCCTCTCCGTTTCTTTAAAGCTTTGCCTCCTTTCCAGTTAATGCCTCAAAGAATTTGGGAGGAGATGCTTGCTTGAAGAATTTCTGAGGGAGTCTGCAGTGCGAGCGCTCACTGCCAAAGCTGCATTGTTGTAACATCATCCATGAAGGGGAAGAAGGAAAATCCCACAGGTGGTTGGTTGGTTGGTTGGTTGGTTGGTTGGTTGGTTGGTTGGTCGGTCTTTTGGTTGGTTGGTGGAGATGTCAGGGCCGACGCTGAAGCGCTCGCTCTGATCAGCATCAAAGCGGGAGGTTTGAAACATGGAATCATGAAATGGGAGCAGATGTGAGTCCTGGATCTCGTGGAGATCTCGTGTCTGTGTTCATCCACTGATTGTCTTTAAAAAATACCTTTGAAGTTCAGGGATCCAGCTGCAGGTGGATGGATCTCTGCAGGCCGTTTGTGCTGTCGGTTGGACAGATGTTCATCAAGTTTTGCATGAAACTCGAGGGTTTTTTTGTTGTTTTGTCATCGTGGATGAGTAGATTTGTTCTACATTGTTGTTTTTTTGATGGACACATCTGCAGTTATTCAACCAAAGAAAAATACAGCAAAAATGAGGAAGAAAAACAAGTGATTTGATGTGATGTTTGTGTGATGTTTTCATGGGAATTTCACCATGATTCATCATCAGAAAATCCCACCTGCTGACATTTGTTGAAGGCAAAATAAAGCATCTTTTTTTTGTTTTATTTTAATTTTTATTATACATTTGCTCTTTATTCACATAAAATAAAAATGAAAAATAAAAATATGTTTTCTTTGTAGATGAAAAGTTCCTCTAGAAATTGAAAGAAGAAAATGTTGCTCATTTATTTTTTGGCATTAAATCATAATTTATTAAGAAATATGTATCTGTTTGGTCAAATTTGGTCAATTAAACACAAAAATTCATATTTTCCCTACAATTTTTGCCCAGTTAAAATATATATTTTTAAATTCTGGTTGGTTTTATGTGGTTGTTTGATCTAAACTTTAAAGCATTTATCATAATAATCTTTTAGGAAATCATGAAAGTGAGTTTTTTTTATTTATGTTTTTTTTTTTTTAAATTAAGACACTTTGTTTTGTTTCAAGAAATTATATTTACGAGCCACAAATTAGGTTTTCAACAATTAACTTCAAAATATTTTATTTTATTAATTTTAAAATGTTTTAAGAAATTATTTTAAAGGTTTTTGGGGTAAATTATAAAAGTAGGGATAAAAGGTGAAAAACAAAACATGTGAAAACATTTTAAATCAAAAGGAAAAATACAAATAAATCAGATAAACAATTGTTTTTCAATTTTTGTTCAAACTTTAATTGTATTTGTTATTAAATCCCCAAACTGAACATTTAAATTGCTAATATCTTCATTTAAAATCTTGAAATGTTTTTTTTATATATATATATAATTGTTGTAAAGTGTCGTTTCCTGCTGCAGCTGCTGACCTGTTCCTGCAGGGTTGTTGGTTCTGGATGTTTTCTTTTCACATACCTGCAGAGATCTTGTCTGCTTCATCTGCAGCTTTGTTCCTTTAGGAAAAGATAAAAAAAATAAAAAAAGATCTTCTGATGGAGTTTAGTTTCACTTTACAGGTCAGAAGCATTACAGATGCTCTACGTGAAACTGTTCTTTTATTAATATTTAAATAAATTTGTGTGACTCAAATTTACAGGAAAAAGTCTGATTTTTATTTTATTTATAAGTGAATTCATAAATTAAAGTCCCATCTTATTTGCATTGCTTAGCGATGGGTTTCCTGATGACTTTTGATGGTTGATGTAAAGTCGGGGCTGCTTCATTCGTCACCTTCCTTCCCGCGTGCAGACGCAGAGATGCTGTCATTTCTGGAGTCTGTTTTTGCCTCACTGCGCCAAATTCCCCTCCGACGCGTTTCTGGGGCTGCGTGCGCGGCGGCTGTCGCCGTCCCGTCCCCGCGCTGTGTCGGTAACAGAGGAGGAGGGCGGCGCGCGGGCTCTGTCATTAGCGGGGGGTGACTGCGTGTGCGTGCTCGCGTGCGCTGCGGGTTTTAGCTGAGGAAGGTGCGGTGCTCGTGCGTCACTGGTCGTGCAAAAATTGACCGCTGCTGTTTGTGTGCACGAGACGAACTGCATTTTTGTGGCATCATTATTGAGAATTGTGGAAAAATTAGCATTCAGTCAGAATTTATTGATGGATTTTATTTTTTTATATATTTTTTTAAGTATTTTGTAACATAAATGTGTTTCTTCCATGGTTCTTATGCTACAGAATCGCCATTAGAACCCAATAAAATTATTTTTTTTGTTTTGATCCAATTTTATTTAAAATATAAGATTTTAAAACTTGCATCTCCTCCATCCCATCACTTTTTGCAGCGTGCTGCGCATTTTTTCCAAACTTCTCCACAGATGCGCAGTTGGCGGGGGGGTCTCAGGATCCCTGGTCGTTGGTAGAAGACAGGGTGTGCTCTGGTTTTATGCTGATGTGATAATTGAAAGCTTCCGGACACAAGAATGCGCCGCGGTGCGTCTGATCTCACCCAGAGGCGCGCCTGTCTTCAGAGCTGCAGGAGCGCGCGCGAACTTCACATGAGGAATTCCTGCAGAATATTTAGAAAGTTTCATAGTCGCTAAAGTTTGTGTTCAGAGAAGTTCAGCATTTTTTTTTTAATAAGAACGAATCTTATTTTTAGGGCGCATATTTTCCTTCTTGGTTTAAATAAAAAAAGCTTTTGAAATAATTTTGTAGAAATTTTATTATTATTTTTTCATCTTCTGTGAATGCCTCAAAGTGAAAGCAGCCGTTACCTGCATGTGTCGGCGGGAGAGCGCTGAAGGCGGGACTTGCAGGTGCGTAATTGCGCATCCTGTGGAGTTTAGAGGAGATAAAGCTCCGATCATCTGATCCCTGCTTTTTTTTTTTTTTTTGGCCGGACTCCGATAAGCTGCTGCTCAGCTTTTTAGCTCACATGTGTATTTTTAAAATACTTAATTTATAATTAATCTATCAAAGAAATGGTCGGATTTTGCGACTTTGCGCCCCAAATATATATATAAATATCATGTTTGTCCAAAACGTTCAAACTCGGAGAGAATTCGTTTTTCTTGCAGCAACTACCATATTTGGCATTTTCAACGATTTATTTTCTTTTTAGTGTGAAGTTTAGGACTTGGTGAAACTTTCATGACTTGGCAACATCCTTAAAGGACCGAAACTGGCAAATGACCGCCAAAGTTTGGGGAGGAGAGACAGACAGGAAGGTACAGATGAAGTCTGCCCAGTAACAATCGCTGACGAGCTATTGGCTATGCAAATAGACTGACAGGGAGGAGGAAAAGAACTTAGACTGGGGGATAGAAAAAAAACTTTAAAGAGACATTTACCCCACTTTCTCCAACATATTGCTACAAAGCCAAGAAGCTGGAGAGCTCGGAGGACTCCCCAGCCTTCCGTGCGTCCCCTCGCGCGCTGATGTCTTGCTTTGTGTCTTTGAAGTTGGCTAAGAATGGGACGGGGATTAACATATTTACCCATGCAGACTCTCTTTGTGACTGTATGTGAAGCCAAATCATTTGGCAGTTATTTTTTAATTATCTCTTCGCTGACTCCGTTTCCACCTGCTTGTTTTTCCATGTGAATGACAGCAGAAGTCTGCTTAAAAAAGTGATTAAAGCAGGAGTTGGCTGATTCCACTGGATGGAAGGAGAGCTTCTGTGTCATCTCTGCGTTATCTTTAGGAGGAGATCATGTCAAGAAGAAGAAGAAAAAAGGCAACCCAGTCGAAAATTTCCTAGAAAGTTATCTCAAGAGCCATAAGCTGTGGTTGCTGTAAAAAAAAAGAAACTGCTCAGTTTGTGTGTGCGCTGTGCGCATGTGCGTGTGTCATTGCGGGTCGGTGGGTGGGTGGATGTGTTCTATCTGGGCGCGCTTGCGTGCATCTATCTCCGTGAGTGAACGTGCACAGTTTGTGCAACTTTGGTAACACTAAAGTTGTGTATTTTCACCCCAATAAAAGAACACAACAACATCACAGATGAGGGATTTGGACCCATTTGGATCATTTTTACGCAAAAATGACGCATCACATCAAATAAAAATGTGTACAAATAAGTACCTGAATGCACCAAAGTGCGTCGCAAACGTCCAATTTACGCACAAACGTGTTATAAAATGGAAGTGTTGCTTCTAAAGCCACGAAGTGGGAAGTAAAAATGAAGAATTGGGCTTAAAAGTTCGCTTTTCTCCGCCTCTTTCTGCGTTTAAACCCAAACTTTAGCAGCTCGTTGTCTTGCTCACCAAGACATAAAGAGGGGCAGGGGTGCTGCGTCTGGCCTATACAGAGGTAATGAAGAGAATTGCGTCAGTGGCGCACGCAGGCAGGCTTGAAATGCGCCAGGCGGATGAAAAGTAGAGGCGCACTGAGGGGAGAGAGGAAAAAAAGTTCTCAACAAGGAGAGGCAGGACGACTCTGCCGGAGCCCTGCAGTCTCGCTTTTTATGCCTCGAGAAGACTCTTCCTGCCACTTTCTCAGCCTTTCCGCGCCGCAGCTCCGCGTTTCCGACGGACAAAAGCGACTTTTTCGCGCAAGTGAAGCGGCGGCACCATGGAGCTGCTCTGCCTCGAAATGGAAACCAACATCAGAGCCCGACCCGATCCGAACCTCCTGTGCGATGACAGAGTCCTGCAGAGGCTGCTGACCATCGAGGAGAGGTTTCTACCTCAGTATTCCTATTTTAAGGGCGTTCAGAAAGATATCCAGCCGTTCATGAGGAGGATGGTGGCGACTTGGATGTTGGAGGTACGAAAACACCAGAGCTGCTGCTGCTGCTGACAACTCTTATTTCCGTGCTCGACTTTAAAGCCACCGAGCTGCTGGTTCCACGCTGACGGTGATAACTGTACATTTCCATCTGTCTATATACTGCTCGGCTGAAAAGCCCTCAAGTTTAAAGTCCGGTAAAAAGAGGAGTGCGTTTGTGAAACTGCGATCCGGGATGTCCGCGACGCCACGCACGGGCTTTCTGTCGAGCTTTTTACGCGCCGTGCGTTCTCTAGCGAGGCGCCTGTTGATTTTTTAATGTTATTATTTGAGATCGGCTGAATATTTCCATGCACACGTATGCACTCCCCGATGCAAACTGCCCTGCGCTTCGCCATGTTGGTTTTTTTAACAGGAGCGCGTGCGCTTTCAACGGGGATTTACAGTGTCATAAACGCAATCCCGCCGCTGCACAGCCGTCGGGAATGACTAAAGAGGGTCTTGGGTGTCCGTCCAGCCCAGAAATGATGACTATGGGGGCTGCAAACATTTTAGAAATCTGTTTGAAATGTCGGAAGGGCGAGGGCCTGAGCTGCTCTGCAGGTCTTCCTCCCGTCGCGTCGCTTCTCTCCGGAATTATGCTCCATTTCTCTCATTTCCTCCAACATTTTCGATCAACACCTATATGTAAACAACCCAGACACTCTGCGCTTTATTTTCATGTAACTATAATCCAAATCCGACCTACCGGGTATTTTTTATTAATTTTTGAAATGATTATATCGGTTCGGCGGTGACGCACGTCGGAGCAGCCGCTCGCTGCTTTCCTCACATTTTGACATTTTATTCCTATTTCTCCTTCATGAATTCTCATTGGAATTGTCGGATATGATGTGGAAGAAGTGGAAGGACATTATGGTGTGAAAAAAACTCATCTAGATAATTTTTTTATATTTTTAATTATTTTATGAAAATTTGACGAATGAAAAAAAACTTGTTTCCGTGTCGCTGTCGGGGAGTTTTTTTTTTCAGACTCGGCTGATTGTGACTTGAATTCGTTTCTTAGAGAATGAAGTGCAAGAAGACGACTCTTGACAGCCAGCGGAGCTGATTTAGTTCGTTATTTGATCATTTAGTGAAGTTAATTAATGCAGATGCGATGGCGCAACAGTTTTGGGTTGGGTGCACATTCTTGGCTGTGCCCCAAATGTGTGTGTCATTGACTTTATTTGTGCTCTTTATGTGCTTTTGTTTCTTTGCACCAACAAAGTTTTATCCATAGATGTGGAGAAGCAGTCATGTGACCTCATGGCGCTGCAAATTCTCACCGTTGCCTCGTTGTGTCTTCCCTTTCTCAGGTCTGTGAGGAGCAGAAGTGCGAGGAAGAGGTTTTTCCTTTGGCCATGAACTACTTAGACAGATTTTTAGCCATGGTACCAACCAAAAAGTGCAACCTGCAGCTGCTGGGAGCAGTCTGCATGTTTCTAGCCTCCAAACTGAAAGAGACGCGTCCATTAACTGCAGAGAAGCTTTGCATCTACACAGATAACTCCATTAGACCACAAGAGCTGCTGGTAAGCATCTATTCAATCATTCTGTGCGCATCTTCCTGCTTTGTGCGTAAAAGGCGCAGTGTTGTTTGTTTAAAGTGCTCCATTTGCGCTTCTTTAAACCTGCCAACCTTGGAGTCTGCGCTGTCCACGCGCCACTTTGTCATCCAAAGCGCATAAAGAGCGAAAGCCTCGCGGTGGGTGATGGTTCCACAGGGGGCTCTCTTCTGTGTTTGGGCTCCAGCCTCCGCGGAGGGCTGTGCGGTGGTCTCCATCGCCATCTAGCGGCAGATATTCGCACAGAGCAGTGAGGTCAGCTGAACTCCAGCCAAAGCTCTGACTGCGTTCCTGTCAGCCAGAGAGGGGGAGTCATGGAGAAATGCAAGTTGGGCTTTTTACAGTTTGCTTTCATCTTAAAATAACCGCAGATGTACAAACGTATGTTATGTAATGCTCGACTGTTTTCTGTATCTGCAAACATTTTTGGTTGCAGGTTGAACACGTGACTCAGAGGGAACTCTAGTTGTGCTCATTTGATGCAGTTTGTCGTATAAAAGCAACACAATCCCACCATGTTGGGAGAGCGACCACGTATCAGACATGACTGACGGCTGCTGGTCACTTTAGAGCCTAAACATGCAGCAGATTTGCATGAAATGGTCTCGGCGAGTCTATCTGGTATTTATGTTCAGGCTGAGACGAGCCGGCAGTCCTTGAACTGGTTTGCTGCGGCCCGCTTGCTGTGTTTCTGTATAAGGCAGTATTTTGGCTGACGAGCAGATACAGGAAACAGAGATCAGCTGCTGAGGGCATGTGTTCGTTTTTGGTCCTCTTCTTTGGTAACAATTTCTTGTAAAGGGAACCGCAGAAAAAGGTGTGACCAGAGGAAGGTGGAAGCAGAAGGAAGTGGGTGCCTCCCTGCTTGCCACTCTGTCAGCACAGTGACTGTGTTGCAAGGTTTCTGCCTTCGCCGAGGCCTCAGATGTTTCTTTGTCGCCATCGGTGGTGAAGGATTTAGAGGTTTGGATGCAAAGACACCATATTCGCCATATTTGAATTTCTGCAGTGACAATAGAACAAATGGTCAAATAAAATCAGATTGATGCAGGCGGTGCAATGATTAAATCCACGCCAACTCTCCCTCTCTCTGAATGATTACATGAAGAACATCAAGTGACCCAGTCACACTGCAGAACCTTCAAAAATCTTCCCAAATGAGTCATCCTTCAATCAGCTCTTCCTGTAAGAGGTGAAAGTGTTCTGAGGATCAGTACACCCACCTAGTCCTGTCTTCATGTAGAGCAGAATGTGTCATCAGAAGTTCTGGAAATGTCGCTGATTGAGTAGAGACGTGATTTTTGATCGTGTCAGTAAGGCAGGAGGGTCAAACTCAATCATACGAGGGGCCAAAATCCCAAACAGTCCTGAGGTCACGGGATGAACTGGATAAATGTTTATTGAACACTCTCAAACGACAACTTAAAAACTTGAAAACTGTAACTTTTTAACATAATTATGAATAATAAAAATGCAGGAATATTATTCAGAATAAATCAACTTAAACCTTAAATAACTTTAAATATTTTACTCTCCATAAAAATATATTTTGTCAAAATTCTACAAGTTAGAAATGAGCTCAAGATAACATCGGGTCATTAATAACAATAAATAAAATGATCTGGAGGGCCGGA
>NC_050517.1:30651951-30674800 GCF_002922805.2 Oryzias melastigma | reverse complement strand
AAAACTGTAACTTTTTAAAATAATTATGAATAATAAAAATGCAGGAATATTATTCAGAATAAATCAACTTAAACCTTAAATAACTTTTAATATTTTACTCTCCATAAAAATATATTTTGTCAAAATTCTACAAGTTAGAAATGAACTTAAGATAACATCGGGTCATTAATAACAATAGAATAAAATGATCTGGAGGGCCGGATCCGGCCCCCGGGCCGTGACTTTGACATGTGCTGTAAGGTGAGACGAGATGCGAAGCTTTCAGACGAGCTTATCCAGCTTAAGTCCGGCCTCCCTCTGTGCGCTCACACAGAGCAACCTCTGGTGGGCCTCTTTAGGAAAGTCCCCAGATGCCGGAAAAAGAGACAGATGGGAGAGAGACGGTGCTGTGAGGTCACCTGGGTTGGTGGCACTGTGCGCTGCAGGACTGGCGGCGGCGGCGGCGGCGGCGGTGCTTAGCTTGCACAGGTTCATCATTCTGCAGGAATTTCCTGCAGCCTCTTTTGCTGTCATTTCCTCTGTTTTCTACTTTTGCTCTCTTTCCTCCTTCAGGAATGGGAACTGGTGGTTTTGGGGAAGTTGAAGTGGAACTTGGCAGCGGTAACGCCAAACGACTTTATCGAGCACATTGTGAGGAGGCTGCCGCTACCCGAGGATAAGCTGGCACTTATACGTAAACATGTCCAGACCTTCATCGCCCTCTGCGCCACAGGTAAGACACAACAAGAGGTGGATGTGAAGCGCGATGCATCACAAGGTCACCGAACAACACTGATTTCTGGGGAATGCGGCGTTTTGGAAAGACCGCCAAGCCAAGATGGTTGCATCAACCTATTCTCTTTCAAAGCCCTCTCCTCTCAGGAACATGCAGCACCAACTCTGGGCTGTGGGCCAGTCTCAGC
The DNA here is from genome assembly GCF_002922805.2 of Oryzias melastigma. Taxonomy (NCBI): domain Eukaryota; kingdom Metazoa; phylum Chordata; class Actinopteri; order Beloniformes; family Adrianichthyidae; genus Oryzias; species Oryzias melastigma. The sequence goes on along the minus strand of NC_050517.1, from coordinate 30,673,898 downwards.
TGGCTGATGGGAAAATATTCTCTACGAAAAAGTGCGCCTGACTTTTAGGATCCTTATAGGGTTCAGCTTTCACAGCAGGTGGCGTTCAGGTGCCGTTTTGGATCAATTTGTACCTAAACTGATCCACTCTGATCACCATCAGAGGTCTTTTAATGAGTATTTTTAGCCAAATTTAAAATAAAAGCCTGTCTTGTTTTCTAGAACGTAGTTTCTGCAGGGCGGCAGGAGTTTTCTAGAAAGTAGAGTTGTGGGTGGAGCTTTTGGCCTTTTGTTTACATGCTCTCCCGCTAGCTTACAGTGCTAAACTCACATTACTGGTGCAAAAAAAAATGCCAAGCTCTATCCTGTCAGGTCGGACGAGGAAAACTAACGCTAAGTTAACGCTGGCCGTGGAGGCGCCGCAGAGCGGAATGCGCACGGACGCTTGTTTTTCTGCTTGAGCTTTTTATTTGTTTTTGCCATAATGGGTACGCTAATAACCTAAAAATATTACCCCATGTTTCTCCTAAGAAGAAGCAGGTAGTTAGTGAGTCTACACTTCTTTATTTATCTGTTGGTGAGACAGAGAGAGTGTGTGTGTTTGCATGTGTTTGTTTTTGCTGCCCTGTAAGGACTTCAACCCGACTAAATACATTGACGTGGGGACTTGTCGCACAGTGGGGACCTAGTTGAGGTCTCCATGGGCAAACCCATTCTGAACAGTGTGGTGCGTGTGTGTGTTGTGATTGTGTGTTTATTTTCATTAACCTCCCTGGACTAACAGAAACAGCAGAAAATACACACTGGAGAAAATGGTTTGTGGAAACCTGTTAATCAAACTTATGTTCGGTTTTGTTTGTGCAGCATACTAATTTAGTTTAGCTAGGTTTGGGTTATGCTAGGGTTATGCATTGCGTTGTGCTAGCATTGAGTTGCTAGCATTCGTTTGGAGCGTACAGTGTGAACCTGACGTTAGTCGTCTGCAAGTGGATGCATCGGAATGGAGCAGAGCAGAGTCGGGACCTTCCGCTTGACGTTTCTATGTCACAAATGCTTCTGATTTACAACTATTTCAATAAATAAATAGTCAGAAATTTAATTTTGAGCTTAATTTTCCTCATTTATTTCCAAATGTATCTAAATAAAACAGAATTTTCACTGGAGAGGGTCTTCAGTTGGAGTTGGGATAGAAAGGAAGTCTTTGACATGAAGATGCAGATGTGGATACGATGCAGGAGGAACTAAGGGAGTTAAAGAAAGCCAGAGGAGTGTATTGTTTTTCAGTTCTAAGGTATGTCATGTTTTTCCACCTCCTCCTTCCCTGGTTCTCTCCCCGGTAACTTCTCACGCCTCCCCGCCCCACAGCTGGTGGATCCTGATAGCTTTCCCATGTTGAGAATCTCAGTAGGGCATGTTTGTGTCACCTCCAGCTCTGGTTCAGCTCAGCTGCAGGAGTGATGAGCGAAAAAGCCTTCAAACACTCACTCTCCAGCTCTGCTTTTGAAGAAAACTGGAACGGGTTCTCCTTCTCTTTTCAGGTGAATTGTTAAAAAAAATTGAAATATTTGGAGCTTCAGTTGCAGTAACTGCAGGCCAGAAACCGGAATGGCGGCTGCACCCCCCATGGGAAACAGCTCCTCGCTGCCATCATTTGGAGGAGTGTCGATAGAGAGATGAATAGATAGGAGGGAGGGACAAATATTGACAGCGTTAGGCAACAATTATGCAACCAGAAGGTTTTCAGTTTGCAAAGCTTCCAAGCAGAAATCCTCTCGCTCGTTCTCATTTTTCTCCATTTTCTCCTCCTCCTCGTCTCGCCCCGCGTCCGTTAGCCGTCGGCTTGTGCCAGCGGATTACCGTGTGGAATGATGGCGTGTCAGTGATCAGGCCTATTCCCAGCGCTGGGTTGTGAAAGCCTCAACATGCACTTTGTCCCTAATTGCTTCAATGAGGCGGTACAAGAAAATTTACGAGCCTCCTAAAATCATCCTCCAGAACTCGGCGTGTCGGGGGAAACGGTCATTTATCTGCACATGTTCGCCTCGCGCTCGGATCCGGGCGGGGAGAAGATGAGGGCAAAACGGAGAAAGGGAGTTCAGGAATGAGTCAACAATTTGGTGCATCTGAAGATCTCTGGGAATTCAAAACCCCATTTGTGGGAGGTTCCCAGCCGTAAATCTTGGTGTTATCTGGTGCAAATCCTCCTGGAGACATCCTCCGAGCAGAGTTGAGAAGGTGAGAGGAGGATTTACATCTGCAAGGCCGTTAACGACAGGTCATCCGTGCTCTTCCTGTGTTCTCGCTGCTCCACTCGAAATGCCTAAAAACATTTTATTTTCTTCAAGAGGAGTGGAGAATAAGATTCCTAATGGCTCCTCTCTTTTGATGAAACAGTTCCGTTCGGGCCGCTCGGTGGGATTTCGTCAGGTGGCGCAGCCTGGCTCTGTATTAATTAATAACATTGGTCGGCCCATTCAGGACTATGCAAATGGACTGGGCCAGAGACGGGGAGAAAGGAGACAAAAGGCCTGCCTCTTACATTTCATATGCATGTGAGGGTCAGCGCTGCAGGGCAACTTGATAGGAAGCACCAGCGCTTCCCTCAGGCACGCCGCCGGATAAAAGCCCAGAAACAAGCTCATTAAGGGAGATTATCAGCCTCCATTCCTGCACACAGACACCGAGCACTCGGCGCTTCCTCCGCCATTCTCATTCAATGGAGCTAAAGTGGGAATGGCTGGGAGAGCATGGGGCAGACAGATGCATCCCAACCTGTCTGTGGGGTGATTGAGCCCCATCTTCTTACCATATTGGCAGGGATTATGGCTTATTAAACACAGGATCCAAAAGCTGCCCCAGTAATGGTATGCATTGATCGCTGACAATAGTCACAGATCAAAAGGAAATCCTGGATAAGAGCCAACACTGTTGTCCAAAAAGAGAGTTAATTTTGCTACAAGAATGAAGGATTCTAGTAACCGATTACTCATTCTTTTATCCCCAAATTGTATTTAATTACTAATTTCTGGTATGTGGGGATTTCTTTGAACTGTGTTGGTAGTAACTTGATCATTAACTGCTTAGTTTCTCTTTGACAAACTAATGATTCACCTGCTGACAAACACGGAGCCTCAGCGCCGCAGAGGACCCTCTATTTTTTTTTAAACTTCTTGCAAATATTTGGCAGTGAAAAATGTAGTTTTGTCTTCGAGCTACGAAATGTTTTGGATTTTTCCAGCCAAACCTCTTTCCTAAAAAGAAAACGGAGCTCCTAAACAGCAGCTCCTGCACCGATTCAGATGCAGGTTTCTGTCCAAAATGTGGATTCTTCAGGTTAATGTATACTCAGATATTACCCTGTTTGACGCTTAAAATCTTTGTGGTTCAAAGGCAGGAATTCTTCCTTTCTGAGTGACTAGCACATGGAGAATCCCCTCCAGGCTAAAAGTTCAAGAGATGAGTGATTCATCTCAGATGTGGTCAATAAAAAAGTCTTTACTGGTATTTGTTTACATTCGACCTCCTTCATCTCTCATGAGTCAGAACCGTTTGCCGCCTCCTTCAGCAAATGATGGTTTCTCTGCACACTCCGTGAATGGGAGGAATCGTGTCCGGTGGCAGCAGATGAAGCAGGAAGAACCTCTGTGAGCGTGAGCCCAAAAATGTGGTAGAGAGGCTGAATCATCCTGTGGTATGTCCTGAACTTCCCCCGTCGTTTTCTCTGGTGGAATCAGCACCACCTTCAGAGCAGCTGCCAGCGGAGTCACTGCAGAGTTACAGAGCTTTATTACTTCAGATGCTGCAGGTTTCCTGCCAAGGAAGTTTAGAAATCACGCTTTTTTTAGCCTCACATGTTTACATAGGAGGTCACGTTGATCAAAAACATGAATATTTGTCATTTTTAAGCAAAGTAAATGTTTTGCTGACTAGTTTATGTCTGTCATGGTGTCGGGCTTTCTTTGCTAAAGTCACAAAGAAGAGAAAGTTCCCTTTTTACATGAAACAAACACCAAAAAATAATCTGAAGACATCCTCACAGCCATCTAAACCTCAAACAAAGCTATATTTGCTAAAAACATTCTGAAATATTTCTGTCCAAAGGAGGTTCTTGAATAACTAAACAAGATCTAAAAAGCAACATAGCAAGGCCAAATCATGATTCTTCCTCTACCGTGCTTTTTAGATGGTATTCAATATGGAAAGCAAAGCTCAAAAAGGGTCTTTTGTGTATAAAGTAGCTCTGAATTAATTCAGAGATCGTACAGTTTAGATTTAAATATTAGAGCTGTGAACGTTGACGATGCAAATTAACACGTTAATATTTATTACAGCAAATTAATTACGTGTTGTAATTATGGTCGGCGGTTCAGGCTTCCATGGCGTTCGTTAAAACACTTTTATTATCCTACTAATAGTTATTTACAAAATAAACAAATATTCAAAAGGTTTTTACTGCTTTAATCTTGTTATTTTTTTGCTGAGATCACTTTTTCACAAAACTGACTATTTTATCCGTGCTCTAGCAAAACTTTATGATTAATCATAGTTTTTAATCGCGATTAATCGTAATTATTTCCAGCTTTGTGATTAATTACTTAATTTTTTTTATGAAGTGACAGCATTAATTAAAAATTTTCACAGATAATGAGTGGTCAGCAAATACTGTAACTTAAAAAATGTTATCACGATTAATCCTGATTACATTTTTAATCAATTGACAGCACTAATCATAAAATAAACATCTAACTGTACAGTTTTGTGTGTGATTTCATTTTCCGATTATTTGCAGAGAATACCTGGTCGGCTAATAATGTTTAAAAAAAAATTATTCGCAATTAATCGTGTTCAACTTTTTTCACGTTTGTGATTAATTACTTTTTTTTTTTTAATCCCGTGACACCACTAATTAAAATACACATTCTTATTCACAGATAATAAGTGGTCAGCAAATACTGTAACTAAAAAATTATAATTGCGATTAATCGTGATTAATTTTTTCCGGGATTATTTGCCGACTAATTTCCTGCGCTTCTTTCTAGTGGAGACGTAAAGTAATGTCTTAAGTCCGGCCCGCAGGCTGCAGGCTTGTGGGAGCTGCCCTGCCTGGACCGATGCTCTCCACAGAGCTTGTTTTGACTGTAGCGGTTACTCGTACTGTCATGCCAAGCCCCAAAATTGTGTTTGTTTTTAATCCTAATCAGTCAACAGGTTTTGGTTCCTTGTAATGCAACTCCCTTAATAAACAAAATCAATAGACGAAGCCGAGAAGACAAGACCCCATTTACGAAAAGCAAAGTTTACCTTTTTTTTCGTATTTGGCCTTTTGGCTGTTGTTGAACTTTCCAGCTTTAATTAATCTGAAATTTTAATGTGTGCACCGTGTGAGCCACCCAGAAGGGGCAGCAGACCGGCTGACCAGAAGACGGGATGAAGTTTCAGAGGGCAGAAACGTGGAGGAATGGAGACGAGGGGCAAAGGGAGGAGAAAGGGCTATTGAAGGGGTGAGAGGCGTGCAGGCCAGACAGCCGCTGCTCGCAGGGAGCTTTCCATCGCAGGCGTCCCCACTCAGCTACCTACACTGTTTATCCCCAACATGAATATCAATGAGAGGCTCCTAAAATACCGCCATTCTTCCTCCACATGCAGCCGCCACCAGGCCACATCGGCTGCACGCGCACGTCCTTGTTCTGCCACAGACATGTCTTGTCTCGAGTGTGAAAAATCAGCTTGCTGCCCACTGCCCGCCACTCAGCCCTCGCACAGAACTGCATCTGTGCCCCGCGCGTGGCGGTCCGTCGGCACCTCCAGGCGTGCGGACGCTGCTGCATTGTTTGACACGAGGTGTCTGTGGCCTCGTCTCTCTCGCTGGACACTTACAGTAAATCTATGTTTGTCTTTGTGTTTTTTGCCCCTCCATAGAAACTTTGCAGCCTTACAGCAGTGATGTAATGTGGTGGGCTTTGTGTGCTCCTTCCTCTTGGCTCAAGGTAGCCTTTAATAAATCGCCGCTTGGCAGAGGCCCAGCGGCTAACACAGGGGTGTATAATAAGTTCATTTATTTGTCAACACTGAGCCCACAAGATGAGAAAGCGCCTGGCTGTGCATGTTAAGAAGGCAATGAGGGGCTGCCTTTGCAGCAATCAAAGGGCCTACCTCTTTGATTCCCCGTCTAAAAAAAGGAGGAAGACAAATCTCCTTCAGAGCCATCACACGCAGTTTGCTTTGCAATTGAATATGGCAATATGTTAATGTGCAGGCGGTTTCAAAGCCCCCACTGCACACTCCTCAACCATAGGTGGCCCGAGAACAGAGGAACTCTCGCAAGAAGGGGGGGCGGCGCTTGGAAGGGAGACAGGAGGTTAGGGTCACCGGAGGGCGACTCTTTTCTTCTTCCAAAGCCTCACGAGGGTCCGGACGCAGACTGGAGATTGATGTGCAGCGGGGATGTCAACCCCCTCTCGCCCGCCACCTTGCCCCTCTGTCCCCCTTGATGGCGTGTCGCGACACCGGCCTTCCCTCCCTCTTCATCTGCCCCCCCACCGCCGCCTCCCCGTCCCCGTGTCCAGCCGCTGTCTTTGTCCAGCCGGTCTCACTAAATTGGGATCAGTGGAGTGGGGACGGATGCTGTGTCTCTCAATTGGGTGAAATGAGGTGATGACTTTGGACAATGGAGTCACACTCTTGTGGCTTCCCTCTCGCAGACCCGCCACTCTATTAATATGCTAAAGATAGGAGGGCCGCCAATGCAAACCAGTGCCTGTTGTAGCAACAATGACTGGGGCATGTGTGCCATTCACTGGGCCTTCTGAGCAGGCCATGTGTTATCCAAAAAGAAAGGTAGAAGTTGAGCAAGACATAAAGAGAGAATAGAGCAGCCAGTGTGTGTTTGTGAAGAGAAAAGCTCTCTGCTTGTCTGTCTGTCTGTCTCCCTCTCACTGTATGCCAGTTGCCTTGCCTTTTTGGGCTTCTGGCCCGTTCACAAGCTGTCTCATTTGCATTATGAATGACAGTGAGGGGAGCTAACAAGGTTATTGGTCTTTGAGACGCGCGCCTGTGACCACACGTGGAAAAAGGACCTACAGCAGTGCGCATTGGCAAAGGCACTGAGCCTCTTTATTCCTCCTTTTCCAAGAGCTATGGGGCTTTTTTTCTTCAGCAAGCACACGATTTACTCAGGAGATGGAAGAAAGGGGCCGGGCCCGGGGAAAAGGGGGACTGGATTGGGGAGCGGGTGAGGGAGGCTGCTTTTCAGCTTCTTTACAAGCCAAGTGAACCCTCATTATCAAGACTCCTGGTCATTAGTGAGCGCTGCGTTCATACGCCGTGTTAAAGAAAGAGGCATTTATTAGCTGACTGCTAGATTACCAAATCATATTGGCTTGGGGTGGGACACCGTGGATTTGCCCCCATTGATGCCGTTTATGAAATCTACCAGGTGAAAAAAAAGGAAACACTGCTAAGTCTTTAACCATCCATGTTTCACCCAACCAGAAGTTCTTCCTTTGATTATTTGCAAACAGTGACGGAACAGTTGAACTGAATTGTTGTATTCTCCCTTCCAGATTTCAGATTTGCCATGTACCCTCCCTCCATGATCGCCACAGGGAGCGTGGGGGCTGCGATCTGTGGCCTGCAGCTGGACTCAGCTGACCAGTCACAGTGGGGGGACAGTCTGACCGACCTGCTGGCCAAAATAACCAACACAGAAGTGGTGAGTTTCTGAAAGACCCTCTCCGATCATCTTTTGATCTGTTTCCAAACCCTTTCCAGTGGTTATTTATCTATGATTACAGTAACACAAATGGTAGGTGACATTGGAGCCATCCAGACGTACAGTTTTGATGGAGATTCTAGCTCAGACGAGTAAAACAAAGACGTACATGGATCTGTTTGTCTTTAAGATGCATCAGAATGGGGCTTGTGGCCCGCCCAGCAAATGTTCTACGTCACAAAGACGCAATTTTTCAAACTGCTCCTGATAAACAGTGATTTGACTAAAAAAAATACTCAAAAATGTCATTTTCAGCTTGTGTTTTTTATAAATATATATATGTGTCCTTCATCATCAGAAAAATGCCTGAAGAACATGTTGTTTAAAGTCCCATTTAATCGGGATGGGATTTAAACGCTAGGATTTCAGGGCAAACTTAAGTCTTGTTTCCACGGAGGGGACAGTTCCAGTTGAGAATGGTCCAGGAGATTCAGGTGCGCGTCTCCACTCAAAATTTGACCGTCACTGCAAATGCGGGGTGTAGACCGATTGCTTAGCTTTTCGACATAGTAATCCAACTATGGCAAAAGCAAAGCTAACAACAGGAACAACAATGGAGGTCAACCAGCAGCTCCTTTTTTCTGCTTGGTTTTTGGAGTTTGATTTAATGTATTTAATGTAGTTAGAGAGAGGATTGCGAGCGGCAATGAGGAATATTTACATATACATGTATATACATATGTGTGTGTGTGTGTGTGTCGTTTTCCCCGCGTATTCGCGTTTCTTTAATCGGAGTTTCACGTTTTTGCAGATTTTTTCTCAGTCATGTGACTCTTCCGGTTCGTCACCAAAACTCAGACAACTCAAGGCGCTTGTATGAAATTTTTGCAAACGAAGGAGGTGCTGCGCTGCTCAGGACCATCTCCTCATAGTGGAGCCCATAGGGGGAGCGCCCTACTGGGCTCCCCTGCCGCAAGAGGCCGGATCATCTCCATGCCGCTTTGTGGAGGAATGGCATCAGCTGACTCAGAAGCGGGCGTAAAAAAAAAAAATCCTATCATATTGAGCAGTTGTTTGTTATTTGATGAATGAACACACATTTCAACTTTTAAGACAGAGACAGAGTAACATGCCTCATCTACCAAGCAGTAGAGTTCTTTGTTTTAAATTAAAAAATATATATATATAACTATATATTATATATATTACATATAGTTATATATTATATATAGTTTTTTGATTTTATATATATATATATATGTATATAGCTGCTTCTTGGGTCTTTATCTTGTGGTAATGACCTTCCACTAACAGTAGCTCCACCCTAACTAGTCTGTTCCATTTTTCTACGGACATACAATTAACGGGGGCCCAAAGATGGCACAGTTTAATCCGGCCTAATGGGTCCATTTTATCGTGTGAAAGCTCAAACTACCGGACCGGACCGGACCACTCACTGGAAACAGTTCTAGGTGTCTGCTTCACTTTTTTCAAATGTGATTAACAACTTTGTTACCCTATTGTGTGGAAATTAGCAAAAACTTTAATATTTCATATCTGGATAATTAAAGGGGTTGTTCATGCGTAACATTTATAAGGCGTGAGTAAGGGTGTCAGTTTGGTTGTTCACTCAAGTTTCTGTGACTCAAAGATGAATCAACGGCTGCTTTTCTTTAAACCTGAAGTATCTCATCAGTTTTTTCTTCCCCTGAAAGGCTTCAAATAGGTACCACTAAAAAACAGTTTTGCACCATATTACTGTTATCAACCATAAACAGCCCCCCCCACAGAGCTTTTATTTTATGTACGTGAAGAAACACCAGATACTAAAGTTCCGAAATGACATTCATTTGTTTTTTCTTAGTTTTGACTTCCCATAAAGAAGTTTTTGTGGTCGACGAGAACCAATAATGAGAACCAAAACCGTTGAAACTGAAACCAAAAGCATGGCGGTGTAGGTATCGGCTGGGCTTCCATGGGCTTTAAAGGTCTGAGCACTCACCATCATTCAAGTGTGGCCGTGTAAAGGAATCTGCTGCATCAAGCCAGCTTCAGAGCATACATACTGCATGCTCTGTGGCTGTTGTGTGGCTGTCTGGGTTGAGTAAATGTTGCAGAGGTGGATGATTGGAGTCCAAACACAGGCATGGCCCCTGCTGGCTCTGAGATGCCTGGCTTTCATCAGACAGATGGGTACTGGGGTTTCTGTAGCTCGCTGCCAGGGTGCATATGTGGGCAGAGAGATGGAGAAGGAGACTGTGGAATGATAAGTGAGGTTATTTTTTATTGGTTCCTCCTGGAAAAGAGCTGTGAGGATGTTTCAGGGGCAGAGGGCAGCCACGGAGCAGAGCTCAGGGACCGGTTCTGAAGCCACCGGCTTGGCAGGAGTTCTCAAACAGGATGAAAAAGATGTTTGGTGACTCACAGCAGACTAAGGAAAAGCATTGCAGTTAATGTGTGCACAGGGAGGAGATCGGCAGGCACAACACGGGTCCCGAGCTTCAGCTCTGGTATGTTAAATACTGTCCCAAAAGGAGGCTAAGCAGCAGCAGGAGGAGGCTGAGGAAAGCTGTTAAAGTGTGAAAATGACACGGAGGGAGAGTCACGCCCCCCTCGCGACAATCAGGCCTCGTTGGTCTCCTCCTACTGTCCGTCATGCATCGCTGCTGGAAAGCATGGCGCCCTCTGCTACGGGCTATGTGGAGTCTCGCTCATCAGTTGAGGAAAAACAAACATTTGGCCTCATCAGCGGCACAGGGCATCCGTGTGTTTAGCTAAAACTCGGGGAAATTAAGTCGCTCTGTGATCAACTCCTTACATTCCTGCAGTCACACGAGGCAAAGCCGAGGGCGTCCCTCCAAATGCAGCCCAAAGGAGAGGCTGCTGACCCCGTCCACACACCTCATCCTAAACGACTTTACGAGTAACGTTTTTCTTAGATCACGTGTCAAAGTCAAGGCGCGGGGGCCGGATCCGGCCCTCCAGGTAATTCTATCCGGCCCTCCAGATCATTTTATTTTATTCTTATGAACTGATGTTATCTTGAGCTTATTTCTAACTTGTAGAATTTTGACAAAATATATTTTTATTGAAAAGTAAAATATTGAAAATTATTTAAGGTTTAAGTTGATTTATTCTGGAATAATATTCCTGACTTTTTATTATTCAGAATTATGTTAAAAAGTTACAGTTTAAAAGTTTAAAAATTGGTATCATGCTAACTTTTTGTATTATTTTGGCATTTATTAAGGTTTTTTAGGCTGTTTTGGAGTAAAGCTAATATTCACATGCTAGCTGTTTTGGCTAATTTAGGCTTTATTGACTGTAAGATGCATCATTTTTTTTATTATAATCTGTCAAATTTTCCAGGAATAAGACATGTTTGATGAGATTTGAAGTTGCTTCTATTTATCACTAAAGTGGAAATCATTGAACGATGACTCTGCAGTGTTCCAGCATGAGCTGAACATGCCATCACTGATTCAGTGTACTCGAAATTACACGAGTTTTGGAGATTATTAAAAAATAAATTAAAAAGCACCTTTTACAGGAAGTCTTTTGTGTAAAACAAGTTCAGCAATTTCTTGTCGGCTTGTTTTAATGTAATCGGAGGACCTTTGACAGAAAAGTGACCGAAGTGTGAACTGCTAAATATGGAGCTTGTGCATCAATAAATGATGCTGATGTCATAAACGTGTTGTGGTCAAGAAAAAAGAAAAGTCAACAGCACATTTGCACCACTTGAAACAGTTAAAGTGAGAAGCCTGAGGGCGAATTCTTAGAAGGTGCTTTGGTGACATGAGATTATTTATACCACACCCTCTTTATTTATAGATTTATTAACTTAGATCAGGGGTCTGCAGCCACATGCGGCTCTTCTACCGTTGTGACTCTTTGGCTGGAGAATTTTTTTATTTTAAAAAGTAACTGTAAAGTTAAAAAAAATAAAATAAACTAAGAATGAATCAGAATTGATTCCCTTCTCTCTATCCCTACATTCACCCCTCCAAGCAGAGAAGTATGGAAAAAATAGTGGTTGTGTATAAATTTCCATAGCGTTTTTACCATGTTGTGGTTCTGTCCGAGTCTATAATTCCAAAATTTAGTGCCTTAGAAATTTCCCAGAAGTGTCTGCAACACATCAGTAGTGTGCAACAATGCTCACTAGACTGACAAAAATAGACCATAATGCATTGCGTTTGGACAATTCTGGTGAAAAAAAAAATCATTTTGATTTTTTTTTTTTAAATAATAAAGAACTACGTTTTTACCATCAGAATCCAATAGATTCATAAATAGTCCATACAAAAACCTGCTATTTAATAGGTTCTCACTTTGCGACATCACTGATGTCATATTTGCAGCTAAAATATACATGAAAAGGGGATGTGTCCAAATTGCTTTAAAAAACAAGGGCTTTTAAAGAAAATAATAATGGATTAGATTTTTGGGCGCTTTTCCAGACGCTCAAAGCGCTTACATTGTATATCCATTATTCATTCACACCTCATTCATACTTGGTGACGGTAAGCTACTACTGTAGCCACAGCTGCCCTGGGGCAGGCTGACAGAGGCGTGGCTGCCAGTATGCGCCTACGGCCCCTCTGACCATCACCGGAACATTCACACACATTCACACACCAGTGGAGCCACACTGGAGGCAAGTAGGGTTAAGTGCCTTGCCCAGGGACACAACGACACTTGGCTGGCGGGAGCCGGAATCGAACCGCCTATCCTTCGATCATTGGCCGACCCGCTCTAAATAAATAAATAAATAGCACTGCATCATGTATTTTGTTTAGTAGTTAGGGAGGAATTCGGTCATAGCCAATGTCTTCAGATACTGCTTGATGACATCATCAATAGCTGTTGGTCAGCTTTGTTAGCGTGTAGAAAATACATAACAACTTTGGTTTTATAATAAAAAAAAATAAGCAAAAGTAAAACTCAATACTCAATCATTTTAAAGGTAAACTTTTGTGATTTATAGCACACCCACATGGAGAAAAATATCTCTACCGGCAGAGGGATAGCTACAGCTCCTCCTTAAAAAACACTTTGGGACGCCGCTAGCGGCAAACGCCGCTAGCTGCAAACGCCGGTAGCAGCAAACGCCCCTACAAGTGAAGGAATGGGGAGGAGGCGGAAGCGATTAGAATTCAGCATGACTCAATTTTAGTTCAACTCGTTTGCAAACATATCAGTCCACGATGCCAGCCGTAATCCCCAACAATCCTTACCAAAGTCGTACCATTTTGACGTGTTTTGTGCGCTGTGCACCACCGAGAATCAGTTTGAGGTCAGTGATTACAGCCAGAATTTGGACCAGATTATCAGGCGAGTTTTCTATTTTTCAACAAATTCATGGATGTAAGTTTACGTTAGGGTTTGGAAAAATACGCCCTCTGAATTAGCTCTGGTTTAATTTTAGATAGCTAGATTTAAAGGTTTCAGGCTGAGATTCACCACAAATGAAACTGATTTTATTTTTATTTTTACTGCTGACAAAAACACTGCTAAACCTGCTGCATTTAGATGAGTGTGTCTTTTATTTTGAAAGGAAGTGAACATTTGTCAAAAATAGAAACTAATCCAGATTTTGAAAAAAAATATATTTTTGTTTTATTTATGGGAAAATAAACAGTATGTTTATCATAGTATTAAGATAAATACAAATTGGTGCCTCATTTTTCTGAAGTTAGTCTTTCTGGGTCCTACAGGGTTGTAGTCAGTGAGAAATCGGGCCGAATGGCTCTTTAAGTGTTAAAGGTCCCGCTCTGGATGCTTCACCTTAGCCTCCCTTTTCAGTCGAGAAGACGGGATTTTAAAGAAGTGACGATGGCAGAGCGGTCCAAGCAAAACATGGAGGTTTGGGCGACCTCTGCAGCTGCTGCTGCCAATGCCATCCTCCCCCCTGGCATCCTTGGCATCCAGAAGCTGCGGTTTTTCAGTGGAAACGCGATAGGGCCGAGTCACCGTAGTGGGTCACTGGAAGAATGTGCATTGCCTCACACACACCTGGTGTGGCCCAAAAGTGGGGGGGGGCAGACTGGGTTACAATGTGCAAAGGAAAATCTGAAATCTGTGTGAAAGTGTTCTTGGTCGTCGAACACTCGGTCTGTCGTGAATGTTTGCAGGAGCATGTGGCTGAAGAATGGAGTTTCTGTTTGTGTGTGATTTATTAAAACAGGATACAGAGGTTAGAGAAGTGCAAAGGTTTAAGACCACCTCTTCCTAGATTTTGTTGCTTTAACACTCAACCTCTCTCTGCGACTCATTCATCTTTTTTTTCAGTCAGAGTAACACAAGGTCAAAGGAAACACATTTTCCCATTTTTCGTTCCTGTTTTGGTTCCTTTTTTTCTTGGTGTATGGTAACAAACCCGTCCGAGTCTCAGCGACATCACGTTTATTCATAAGAACTGGAACGCCGTTCTGCACACGAACGCCCACATGTGGGGTTTGATTTATGCAGGCAGAAGAAAGGAAAAGGTCACATTTATTTTGTAAGAAGTGTAAACTCCAGCCATGTTGTGACTCTCCAGTGTCAGCTCTCAAATATTTCGTTTCCTTCAGATCTGTGTGCTTTGTTTCTGCTGTCTCACCACGCAGTCATCCCGGAGCTCCTCGCCGGGCTTTGTGTGGTGCAGTCAGCAGTTAAAACACATTCCAGGGCTTCACACATTTTTTTATTTTTGGTTTTGTCTGTCTGCGCCACTTCCCCCTGCTGCTGCTGTCACAAAGGACACCCAGGGATAGGCAGCGTAGTTAGTCGGCCTGGCTTTGTGTGACGCATCGATGAATGAGCGACAGGCAGAAGATCGTACCTGCAGCAGCTGCGGATCAGAAACAACTTCTTCCAGATTGCTAAAGGACTCCTGGCCCCCAGGTTGTCCAAGTGCTCCCATCTCCTGTGAAAACAGCGCTGGTGTTTCCAGTAGTCACACACTGGAATCATTAAAGCTTCTCAAATAAAGCCCACGGGGTTTGGCCTGGGATCGCTGCAGAGCGGCGCAGACTGGGCGAGAAGGCTTTTTCAGAAGTTGAGGCATGCATTTTTGTGGTAAGACACAGGCAGTTCCTTGACATGTTCTGAACTTGAGTTAATTTCTCACAGGATCTGAGATTTTATGACCAATAGGACTCACGTTGGTGGGAAGATTCTGGCGGGGAGCTTTTGGAGCTGATTGAGGACAGACGCCCTCATGAAGAAAACCTGCTTCCAAACGTATGCAGGAAGCATCAAAACAATGTCCAACGGGAAACGTTCAAACAAAAATAGATTTAGCTCCAATTTCGAGGCTCTTTTCGCACTGGTTGATATTTGTAGTTGTACATTTTTTCTTTCCCAATTTGCTCTATAGATCCTAAATTAGCAGAATGTTTTTAATGTTTGTGTTTGAAAAGGGGGCAGACAATATAAGTTTGTATTCTTTCCGTCCCCTTTTCATTTTTATTTGTTTCCATCATGTATTTCATGTTTTTCCTTTTATTGAATAAAAATGAAATTTAGAAAATAATAATGATATTTTTTTGTACTTTTTTATGTTGAATACCCCTTGTGGTCATCCATTGATCTATTTGTGTGTTTTTTGTAGTAATGATTTTGTCGTTTTTAGCCTAGATTAAAAAATCTTGGTCATTTTCTTCCACATAGTTTCTGTAGTTGGCATGGAGCAACCCCAACCCCCCTTCCCATCACCCATAGCTGAGCGTCATGCCTTCTCCCTCTGACTTAACGCCCCTCACACCCCCAATCTAACATTACCTGTGCAACAAAACCAGCGATCGATGTTGGAGTTAGTTCAGAGTGAGGAAACAAGCCTATGGATGCATCAGAATGGAGCAGAATAAGAAGCTTGTGAAGTATTTTCTACTTCACAAATACATTTTTTTAAACTGTATATTTTTTCGTCTACTCCTGATTTGCATCAATTTGAATAAAGAAATACTTGCGCCTGGTTCACAACCGCCGTGGAACGGAGACCGCTTCCATTCGGCGCCCTTATGAACCCATGACGTGGTTCACACCAGGTGAAGGCGGCAAGCGGAAGGCTTGCGGCGTGCAGCGGATTGTTTCAGCGTCTGGTCTATTTAGTTACATCAAAATACATGAGAAAATCCGTTTTATTTTCAAAATAAAACACATTTTTCATAATAAAGCACTGTTTTTGTATCTAAACAGACTGTAGAGATGAGAATAAACACACAATCACAACACACACACAACACACTGTTCTGGACCGATCAGAATGGGTTTGCCTGTGGAGACCTCAACTCAGGTCCCCACCGTGCGACAAGTCCCCACGTGTTTGTATTTAGTCAGGTTGAAGTCCTTACAGGGCAGCAAAAACAAACACACACACACTCTGTGTGTGTCAACAACAGATAAATTAAAGATTTGTAGGCCCACTAACTACATGCTTCTTCTTGCAGAAACATGGGGTCATATTTTTCGGTTATTAACGTACCCATGATGGAAAAAAACAAAAATAAATTCTCTAGCAGAAGCGCCCGTCGACCGTCTCAGAAGAATGCGCGTCTGGTGTGAATTGCAGGAGAGAGCGGATGCGATGCGCTTCTGCGTCCACTGTGAAGCTAGCATCAGAAATGTCATTTTTAAGCTGAATTTTTCTAATATCTGTGTCCATCATCATGAAAATGCCACAGGAACAGGATTTTCATCAGAGTGGGGGCTCACATGTAGAATCTCGGTGATTCCTCCGTTGGGAAAGTTTGCTCTTTACTTTGTTTTATGAACGTTCCACCCTGTAATCTGTCCTGGCTTTTGCCCTCTGACCCCATGACCTTTTGTTACTCAGCCCCGTTCATCTCTGTAAGCATTTCTGAAGTGACTGAGGGCTCAGTTCTCAGTTCATTGAGGCTCGGCGGCACCAGGGGCCATAACACAGACTGTGGCACATCAGGTTCAGATTAGCTCTAGATCTTTCAAAGAAACGTTTTCCTGCTTCACAAAAGACGTGCTTTCTTTCAGCCGTGATCCCGCAGACCTTTGAGGCAGGTCATGCATGTTTGGCTGCAGCTTTCGCACACGTCCACCAGAGAGCGCCGTTGGCTCCTCATTAACTCCACAGAATCTTTCATGTTTGATGGGGCCAGACGCCCACACTCTCCCTCACAGATCTCCCTCTCTTCTCGGGCTAAGCTGTCCCCGCTCTCAACCCTCCATCAGTGAGGGTAGGAGGCCTCCTCGCCGCCGAGGCCCTCGGCTCCAGCCAGGACTCTCAGATTGCCGCGGCCGCCTTTGATGGTGAAAGCCGAGGCGGCCGGGTCTCAGATGGATCCCCTGCAGGCAGACACGCACGCAGACTGGCTCTTGTTAAAAAAGCACCACCTTTGTGTTCCCACAGGTGGAGGCAATTAACATAGCTTTAGGACTACCTGTGTTTGCAGCTGCCGTTGTCAAGGCGACGTCTGTTTGGGTTTGAGTGTTTGGGAAAGGTGGAGGGCTGGGGGCCGTGGGGGTTGGTATTCAGCGCACCACCCTGGTGGGCTGATGTCATGCTCAGGTCTGGCATGTCTGCGCATTTACTGTTTGCACCAGTCAGAGCGGCTTGGAAGTCGGCGATCATTTAGAATGAGTAGGCTGTAATGGTCGGGGCCCCTGCAACAACACAACGGGCCCTCATGTCTAATACACAGGATATGATCTTGTGACCCCGCCCCACCTTGAAAATGTCATCGTAAAGTTTAGTTCCACTCTAATCATCTTTTGATCTATTTTTAAAGCGTTCCCAGTCGTTCTTTATTTATAATTTTCAATTTTTTGCCAAATTTGATAAACAGAGCAGCAGGAGTTTATGAGAAATTCACCTCTAAGTTGTGTTCTGTTGGTGCAGAGTCTCCCTGTACTTCCCATCATCCTTTTGTTTATGCTCTCCCACTAGCTTACAGCCTCTCACAACCCAAAACATTAGCGGTTATGGCAGTAATATCGTTTCTATCCAGACGTCCGGTTCTGATCCAGATTCCAGCTCAGACCAGGAAAACAAAGACGTCATGGATCTATTTGACTGTAGGTGGATATATCAGAAGGGGGCGGAGCAGGAAGCTTGTAGATTTTATGTGAGCCCCCAAGTTACTATTTTGTGGCCCCCGCCTTAATATGAAAGTTCAATGGCTACTAATCAATATCTCCTGCATGTCCAAGCCTCTTTGATGATAGCTTTGTATTTGCTTTGTGATGTTTCAGATTATGCTTAAAACTTTGCATTTGCTATAGTTGTTATATCTGGCTGTCAGGAAAGTCCTTAGCAACAGTTGCTAGCGTCGTTAGCTCCTGTCGTTTCACAGTGTCGTCAGAAAAGTCCTTAGCAACAGTTGATAGCGTCATTAGTCCTTAGCAACAGTTGCTAGCATTGTTAGCCCCTCTTGTTTCACAGTGTCGTCAGAAAAGTCCTTAGCAACAGTTGCTAGCGTCGTTAGCTCCTGTCGTTTCACAGGACACACAGAAGATATTTCTTAGTAGCAGGCCACATAGACATGAACAAATGTTCAATAATCTTGTTCTGTAGACATAGACATATTTTTGCCACAAATGGAACCCCATACGTCCCAGCCTCAGCCAGACTCCGCCTTCAGTGGCCCCACAGTACATTGAGTTTGAGAACCCTGGTTTAAACAAATTCAGAAAATGTTCAAAATATAATTTTATAATTACAAAATGATAGTATCTAAGAGGAGACAAAGAAAAAATGCTTCCCAGCTTTTGACGGTGTTTGTGGTGTGTTTTCTGCGTCACAGGACGTTCTGAAGGCGTGCCAGGAGCAGATCGAGCGCGTGCTGGAGAGCAGCCTCCGCGAGGGCCGGCAGCAGCAGCAGCAGCAGCAGCAGACTCAGAGAGGGCCCAGCGGGAAAGGCCTGGACGAGCTGGACCAGTCCTCCACCCCGACAGACGTCCGCGATGTCAACTTGTGAAGCGCCGGAGGGCATCATTGCACAGGATTTACAAGCAAACACAAAAAAAATTAAAAAAGAGAAACGTCGTTTAAAAAAAACTCAACTTTCTTAAAACCAGAAAAAAAAGAACAAAACAACGAAAAAAATGTTGAAAAAACACAAGCCCTTTTAACAGATAAAGAACAATGCTTGCTAGTTTTGTGAAGTATCTGTTGAAAAGCACCTGCACATGTAATCGATTTTCTACCATCTGGTCTGAAAGCAACAAATCTGCGTGAAGATGAAGCTCTGTGGTGCCTTGGATATACAGAAGGGAAGCCAATCATATTTGCATTCTGCCTTTGATTGTATAGTGTGACCTTTAAGTTATATTTTAACCCTAGCTTGATGATGAGGCTGTTGAAGTCGAGGAAACCATTAAGAAGCTGCATATACGGGATCACTGCTGGGCTTATGTCTCTGTCACATGATCGAGCTCCTCCACCACCAGGGAGGCGGAGCCAGCAGGAACATTGTGCCGATGGGTTCCACTTCCTGGCTGGGATGATATTAATTATTAGATGATTACTTGTTTTTAATATTATCATCTGTTGGAAGCGAGTAGTAGCTCCTTTTGTCAGGCTGCTTGTGTGTTTGCGCGTGGTTGTGCGAGTGTTGCGCGTGATCCTCCATCTTTATTAGCATTCTGTTGCATAAGGCACTTGAACAAACACTTTGGTGTGTGAGGCGGGGCTACACAGGCTGTTTCCATCCATTTAACTGGGCATCTACGCTGTGTCGCTGCCGTCACGCATTAATGTGGTTCATTACCGCCTGGAACACGAGGCGGACTTGAGGACGGACGCCGCATCTGTCTCGGAGCATTTCACCTCCGGCTGAGGGACTCTGAGAGGCTTATTACTGCCATGCAACGGGGAAACATCACATCAGCTTCCGGTTCGGGCGTGTCCTCGGATGTTGGAAGAGGAGTTTCCTGTAGAAAGATTTTTTCTCTTTTTTTGTCTTTATTTGTGTGATTTAGCAGGCAGGAAATGTAGGGAGCCGAGGAAAGACTTTGACGGGAGGAGCGTGGTAGTGTAGGAGGAGCATGCTGCTGTTGTAGGAGAAGTGGATGATGTTCAGCTAGAGGCTGGAAGAATTCAAAAAAAAGACATCGAGAGGCTTCGTTATAAGCTTTTGTAATGGGGTACTGTCAGGTGAACAGTATGTACTCGTTTCCATTTGCATGGAACTTGCATGAGGAAGTTAGACAATAGGCTGCCGGATGGTGTGAGGACTTCACTCGAAGAGTCGGTAAAATACTGTCAATGCATCTGGAGTCCCACATGGAGCTGTGCTCAGCTCCCCTATGATTTCAATGGTAAAGCACTTTGAGAACATGCTCCCCAGGAGATTAGAGAATAAAAACGCTGGGTGGTGTTTTAGGTGAATGGATTTTTATGTTTTTGTTTTCCTCATTAGCCTTTTCTTTGGTTTTACTTTGTAGGGCTGGTTTCCCAAACATTAGACACACCCTTGTCAAGCAAGAGTCCATTTTAAAAACCTCGAGGACATTCCGTACAAAAAACAAAGCAAACATTCCTGCTCAAGTAAAGATTTCAGGAGAATTTGGACATAAAATGCCAATACAACCTGGACAAAGAATTCTCTTCCACGGGGTCAAGAAATGATTTTACTTGAATTTTTATTTATCTGCGTCACAGCCATGGAGAGCTGCAAAAAAAGGAGCTAAAAGACGGGATGGAGGCTTTTGCACATGTTCTTCAAAGGGTTTGTTTGGAACGGATGTGCGAGGTGGTCAGTTGTTCATATGGTGCTGGCCTGACTGTCGGTGAAGGCCTCCGTCATCTGTGAGGCAGACGTCTGTCCGCTCACGAGTCTGCCTCAGCCAGGTTCTATGGAGGGATGTTTGTGCCACCATGTAGCAAAAAATAAGGTCAGTTTGAAGATCAAAATCTTCTAAATTGCAAACAAAAAGTAACGTGTTAAGAAAATAAATCAAATTTGCAAATACAAATTTTGAATATTTGCTTTCAAAAATATTTTATATATGTAAAATATTTAATATATGGTTGAAGACCGTAGAGTTCTGATCAGACAGGGCTGATAGAAAGTCCAAAGTCGGCCTCGGCCCCCAAGACACCCGATTGGATAGAATCAAAGAGTCAAAGTCAAGGCCCAGGGGCCGGATCCGGCCCTCCAGATCATTTTATTTTATTGTTATTAATGACCCGATGTTATCCCAATGTTGCGCTTATTTCTAACTCGTTTAATTTTGACAAAATATATTTTTATGAAGAAATCTTGAAAGTTGTTGAAGGTCTAAGTTGATTTATTCTAGAATAATATTCCTGTCTTTTTAACATTCTTAATTATGTTAAAAAGTTTTAAATTTAGGCTTTTTCTGTTTTTTAGGCTGTTTTGTAGTTTAACTAATATATATACGGTAGCCGTTTTAATAACATACGTTTTTTTTTTTTGTTTTTTTTTCAGCTATCATGCTACTTGTTTTGGCTAATTTGGGATTTTTTTTCAGTATTTTAGAATATTTTGAAGTTTAGCCATTTTTTCAGGTACATGCTAGCTGTTTTGGCTAACTTTCTTTCTTTTTTTGTTTTTGTTTTTTGGCTAATTTGGCATTTACCTAACATCATAGCTGGCCATAAGAGTATTTTTTGAAAGCAAATATATATTTTCGTTTGCAAATGATGAAGTTTTATTCTCAACACTTTCCATTTTGTTTGCAGTGTTGAACATTTTGATCTCAAATCTGTAACTTTGGCTTCCAGTATGGTGGCCCAATAATCCCTCGACAGATTTCATCCTTTAATGACGGAATGAGAAGAAGCGGGGATCTCTTTCAGTAAAACTGAACAGTTCAGTGGCACATTTGCAGAATCATCCCCGTTTTCCTGATTTGATCCCTCGTGATGTTAGCTCTCTCCCAAACTTTTAATGGCTGTGATCTTTTTTTTTTTTTGGCAATTATTGTTGCATGTGTTGTATATTGATGCCGCGGATCCGTTTGTGTTTGGTGTATTTTCTGGGGTGACCAGACCCTCAAAAGGGTCTTCTAAGATTTTAGAGATACTGTATCCCAAAGTGAAGAGAGGATCAAGGAGGAGGTGTGAAGACGTCACATCAAAAGAAAAGTGTCGATATTTTATTGTCTTTTTGCGCTGCTAAAAGCTATGAATTTGTTTCATTAATACAAAAGAAATACCATTACCTAGTCGTGATGTGTCACATGTGTGCTGCTATTTTATAAACATTTGTATTATAATATAATTATTTTACTGCTTAAGATACTTCCAGAAAAACAAAGTAGATGGTGGTAG
>NC_050517.1:30625228-30651794 GCF_002922805.2 Oryzias melastigma | reverse complement strand
ACTGGAGACAACAAAACTCAAATTCACCACCTTTGCTTCTGCAGTGGGGCGGCCTGGAATGGACAGGAAGGAATAAACGGGGCGAGGGAGGAAAACGACAAACAAATGTTTGTTTCCGATGGCTCAGCTGGCGATTCTTCCACTTGGACTGAAATCTGTACCGGTGGGGCGGGGGGGCTTTACTTTTATATCTTTGCAACATGTTTGTTGTCCGTTTTTGTCGTCGTGTCCGGCTTATTGTGTGCTAGAGAGGGAAAAGCGGCTTTCCCATGATGGCCAAAGTACAGTTCTTGCTTTATACATCAGCGATCACCATGAATGTCGGAGAATCCAGTGGAAAACATCGTGTTTGAATGTCAGTAGAGACGGTGTTTGTGTAGCACTGGAAGCGCCACGCCTGTCACAGTCAGTCATAAACATTCTGGAAGTTTCTATGGTGCCGATTTCCCTGGAACCCCCCCAGAACCCCCCCACTGTAACTCAGATCATGTACCTCAAATGTCTGTTGCACAACCTTTGTCAATAAAGTTTTGCTTTAAAGGGTGTGACACCACATCAGCTCACGGCTTCTCGAGTCTGCTCCTTTTACTGCCTGATTGTGTTTGGATGAAGACGTTAGTCTGAGAGTGAAGGGAAACATCTCCCAGGATGCATTGCAGCATAGTTTCACCTAACCATGAAATGTCATTTAAAAGCAGAACAAAAAAAATCTTTTTGTCACAAATTTGACCATAAAATAAAAAACAAACTCCGACTAAAAACAGAGAAAATTTTAAATAATGAATTTCTTTATTTTTTTATTAGTAGTTTGTATTTATTTTGATCATCTCCAACACTTGAAAACAAAAATATTTTTACACTTATTACAAATATATGATGGTTTCTAGTCAAATGAGAATATGTATTTATTAGAATAGCATATTTTTCTCGCAGATTTGACCATAAAATGTAAACAAACTCCGACTAAAAACAAAGAAAATTTTAAATAATAAATTTCTTTTTTTTTTTTATTAGTAGTTTGTATTTATTTTGATAATCTCCAACACTCAAAAAGAAAAATATTTTTACATGTATTACAAATGTGATGGTTTTTAGTCAAATCAGGATATTTAGTTATTAGAATAACATATTTGACAGTAAAATTCAAACAAACTATGACTAAAAACAACAAAATAAACAAAAATGCATTGCTTTATTTTTTTATTAGTAGTCTCTATTTATTTTGGTAATCTCCAACATTTAAAAAGAAAAATATTTTAATATTTATTACAAATACAATGTTTTTTGGTCAAATGAGGATATTTAATTATAAGAATAACACATTTTTGTCACAGATTTGACCATAAAATTAAAACAAACTCCGACTAAGAACAAAGAAAATTTTCAATAATTATTGCTTTATTTTTTATTAGTAGTTTCTATTTAGTATTCTCAAACACTTCAAAAGATAAATATTCGCATATTCATTACAAATATGATGGTTTTAGCCAAGTAAGTATTTTAATGACTAGAATAACATCACTTGTGATCTCTCCGCGGAAACAAGATCTTAGACAGAAAACACGAGGAGCCAATAAACCTTCACAAACATTTTCTTAGAAAGACTGATAGCGGCCATTTGGAACAACGATTCCCACTATCGTTGAACTGATGAGATTGTAACACCAAACCTTTTTACAGATAAGACCGTTATGCAATCACTTTTCTTCTTTGAATCACATGTGCAAGAGAAAAAATGTTTATATGTCATGAAAATATAATATTGAGACTTTTAACAAGCTGTGCACTGTTGTGAACTTTAGTAAATATATTTAAATGATTTTTTTACCTCAGGAGAACCCAAAAGTGATTTTCTTTTGGCCTTTTGAAGTTTTAACAGCAACCAAACCATAAGAAAAGAGAAATGAAATTAAATAAAAAATAGGATCCAAATTTGACCCCTTGGATGCTTCAGGGTCAAAAAGGTTTTTTTAGGTGATTGGCTTCAATCATTTTAACATTTATCTATTAAGGCATATTTGCTTAGATTGCTCAGGAACTTTATCCATTTAAAATATGACACATTTTAAGATTCTTTTCTTTTGATTTTTAGATCGCAGAGCACGTTTACAATGAATGAATGAAGCTTTATTTATTTGATATAACACAACTCCTTTAGGGCACCAACAATTAAAGACTGAATAAAAAAGGGAAATTAGGCAAACTGAGAACAAAATTAAAGACAGCATATAAAGCAGTCAGCAATAACATTCATAAAAGATAAAAGAAAGTAAAACTACTGAGCATAATGGTCGGTTTTTAATGATGCAAACACAAACATATCAAAGTATTTTCTGAAAAAAAGGTTATTACTTTTTATCTTTAAATATTGCAGACCTGCAGGGTCAGATTTGGCAGCTGTTGTTTAAAAGTATTGCTGTTATTGTTATAATTATTACTATTTTTATTCATTTTACCCCCATTTTTTAACATTTATTTATCAGTTTTTAAACTTTTTATTATTTTTTTACACTTTCTCTTATCTAGCTGTTATGAATTCCTACTATCCAACGTTCATAAACTAACAAACATTTTTTTGTCAAATTAAGTTTAAAATCTTCGAAGAAAGTTTTTCTTTGGTTCTCCGGCTCATATCATGGAGTTTGTGTGAAGTTTTCTTGGTTCTTTAAAGTTCTTCCTCACCGGGTTCAGACTTGATCACAGATCCAACTAAAGTCCAGCCGGTTAACCAGCAGCTCCTCCTTTCACAATAAAACAACAACATGCCAGAAAATCAGATAAAACCCAAACCCAGAACATCAGAAAATAAAACAGGATCTGCTGAGGTGGTAGAATAACTTTAAACAGAATAATGTACATTCATTAGGAGTTAAACCTAAAAAACAAAACTGGTGTTGTAACCACCTAAAAGCTGTTTTCTGTCAAATAAATTGCAGCTGTGAATAATTTGAAAGCATTTTTTTGAAATCAATTAAATAAGATTTAAAATATATATACTTTCTGGTTGGGTAATATCTAACATTTTTTTCAGTTTTACATCAATCTTCCTGTCAAATTCCTCTAATTTACTAAAATAAATATTTCGATCATAGAACGGTTTTGTAAAATTTACCATTTATTTTTTTAAAGTTTGAGTTATAATGAATTTGAACCTTAAATAATCTTGTTGATTGGAAATACCTTGTAGAACAAATCGGGCATTGTTGATTGCTGCAGCATTCAACACACGGTTTCATCCAGAAACTTCCTCTTTTGAGTTGTTGTTTCCATCTGGAAATAAAGACACACGAGTCAAATGTACGATTGTAGACCTACATAAAGAGTGGTTTAATTCTGAACAATACAGCATAAATACTTAATATTATTATAAGAAGAAATATTGTTGGGCAATAGCAATGAATCACGTTTGTATATTACACTACAAAATAGTAAAATATGTATAAATTAATATTTGTCTTTGCTCAGTAAACATTTGTTATACATGTAACCATATTTGGGTTCTAATGAGGCAATATTAATGAATTACACAAAAGAAAATTATAACACATAAAAAGTTGGAAAGATACAACAATTATGTATGCTGTAAACGCTAAAAGAAATTGCTAATAAATCCACATGTATTTAGATTTGCCTAAACAACATTCATTTGAATAAAAGCTAAACTACATATAGACATCAATGTTTATTTTTCTGCAAAAAACAGACATTCATTGTAATTTAGTTTTTATATTTTAAGATTCATCTGGTTAATTATCTAATTGTATACGTTTCAACAGCTCTACTTTTTACTCTTTCTACTCACGTAGCGTGAAGTCTCCAGAAAGTAACAAAACAAACTCCAGCCTGCAGGAGGCGCTGTGTTATAACGCCTGGGTCCTGAGAATGCGGTCCTGGGAGCGTGGTTGGGTCTCCGGGCCTGCAGGTACACTCTTCTCGGTTAACCAGCAGCTCCCGCGCCCGTTCTGCTCCTAGGTTCTGCTAATGTCCGGTCCAGCTGTCCGGAACCAGCGCAGCATGAAGATGCTAACGTTCGGGCTAACTCTGGTTCGACAGTAGGTCCATTTATGCCTTTTTGGTTCACATTTAGCTCCACATAACAAATAAACTTCATAACTATTTGTTGAAACTGTATACTGAGCAAATTAGCCTTAAAAGTCTTGAAATTAAATCGTATTTATTATTTTTGTTTTTAAAGTTTTTCTTTGTGTTTATTTGTTTGTAGCCTAGCTTAAAGTTAGCCTCGTGCAGGATTTTCTTTTCCCAGCGACAGGTGGTTTTAGCCGGTGAATTACGTTTAATAGTCAGTTTAAGGAGGACAGTGGGGTAAAACAGAGCAAAATGACGGACAAATTCATCTGAAACAGCTTGAACCTCCCGGTTTGATCCAAAAGTCTATTTTAAAGGTTACTTTTAAAAACGCATTTCATGAGTTTGCACTGCAATTCCACACATTGTCCACGAGAGGGCGCCATTACATAAGCTAGATTTAAATGTATGAACTTTTGGCTTCAGTTCACCGTTTTACTGCAGGAGAAAACTTTATTAGTGAATGTGTTTCAGTTTAGAGTAATATCATGTGTTTAGTCCCAAAGTGGCACAATGGTAAAAAAATAAAATAAAAATAAACATAAGGTATAAAATTAGTTGATGAACATGTAAACTGGGTAAAATGAGTGCCAAGTACCTAGAAAATTAATTTACTTTATCTGGTTTGGCTTTTTGTCAAAAACAAAGCAGGACTAAAGTTTAATCTAATATATGTTATATTAACTTATTTGTAGCCTAGTTTAAAGTTAGCAGTGTGCTGTTTTTTTTTTTTTTTTAAATGAGGTGAGTGGTTTTAGCCGGTGGATTTAGTTTTGTCATCAGTTTAAGGAGGACAGTGGGGTAACACAGAGCAAAAAGACAGACACAATCATCTTAAACAACTTTTACGTGCCAGTTTAATCTAAAAATGAATTTCAATTCCGTAAACAAAGATTTAAACGGCTGAACTTGAGGCTTCAGTTCAGCTTTTTGCTGCAGGAAAAACAACTTTATTATGACATTTTATTTACAGATATCTTCTAATTTTTTAGTCCCACAGTGGCAAATTAAATATTTAAATGAAACACAACTAACAAATAAAGAAAATATATATGCTTATAAAGTATGGTGCTAATGTAGGAGATAAAATGAATTTATACACATGTAAAATGAACAGAATGAGTTCGAAGTACCTAGAAAATGTTTTTTTATTGTTTTTTTCATGCAGTTTAGCTCATAATAAAAAACAAAGCCGGACTAAAGTTTTCTTTTGATTTGCTGAGTGGGAAAATCCAGCAGAATATCTGACTTTAAACGCTTTTTCTTTTCTGCAGTGGAGAAACACAGTGCAACAAAGAGGGACGTTTACAAGGTAACGTACGAGTCCAAACAAACCTAAATTCATCTCTGCATCAGTTCTCCAAACCTCCTTGTGGCGTTTCCCTGCAGGTCAGGCCATAGATGCTCCTCTGTCTGAGACTGGGCTGCAGCAGGCAGAAGCTGCAGGACGTTACCTGAAGGACGTGAAGTTCAGCCACGTGTTTGCCAGTGATATGCTGCGCGCCAAGCAGGTACGCTGCAAACAAACCCATGAAGACCAAACAAAAACATCACAAAACATATTTACTTCCTGTAAACAGAAGCTGTTTTGTTTCTAGACGGCTGAGACGATAATGCAGCTCAACAGCAGCTGCTCGGGTCTGCGGCTCACGCTGGACTCGTTACTCAAAGAAAAGGTGAGCCTCACTTTTGACGCCACCTTTTCTGTAAGGTCTTTATCCTGACGGAGTCGCCGTCTGAATTCTCCAGAACTTTGGTGTTGCTGAAGGAGGACGCGTTCAGGAGTTCAAAGACATGGCCAAAGCGGCAGGAAAGTCCTTCATGGACTTCACCCCCCCACAGGGCGAGACTCAAGAGCAGGTAAGACCACGGACGGCGACGCTCGTCCAGTGCTCGCCGGAATGCGTGTTCGCTCGCTTCACGCCGGGCAGCTGAGGCGTCACGCGGAGCAGCCGCTGACGCATCCATACGTCCGTTTACGTCTCTGCGTGAAGCAGGAAGAGACGTTTAGGTCGAGCAGAAAGAGTGAGCCGATGTGAGTCACCCGCAGATGAATCATGGAGCCAAAAACACTGAAGCTGCTGACTCAACTGAAACAATAAAACAACCAGGAGCACAGAGATGGAGAACTTTCTTCACCACAATTCTTCTAGAGGCTGAAAGGAGGACCAGCTGTATGTTCTGGTCATTCACCTCATAAAAGAGAGAAATAACACGAGATCTGGATTCAGATATACTTTAAGACTTTACATTTCTGAGTTTTTATGTCGAACGGTGGTTTTTGTTCTCATTTTAGAGCCATTTTCACCAGTGGGGTGATGTTCCCACCAGGTCTTAAAAATGTCAATTTCTACCTTTTAGTCTAGAAATTTGATGCTACTTTTACATTTTTATTTTTTTAAATGCACCATTTGACATGGAGACTGAAGAAATGACAAACTTGTAATTAAAGAAACACCAGAAGCTTTAATGTATTATTGGCTGTTTTAAAGAACATCTTTTCCAGGAAACTTTTTGCTTTATTTAAGTAACCAAACATAAAGTTTTGATGTAATTAAGATGAAAAACATACTATACTTTTTATGATTATTTGTTCGTTTTCTATATATTTTTGACAGATTTAGTCCAAATGTTTTTTTTATCTCAAACAATAGAGATATAACTTTTTTGTTTTTTTAATGAGAATAAAATTGACTTTCTGAATACATAATTTTACTGAAAATTTCTAGTTTTTTTTTCTTTTTTAGATTTAAATTTCTTAAGAACTAAATGTCATGTTCATTTCCTGCCACTAGGGGGCAGAAAACCTAGTTTGTCAGAATTCCTTCTACCAGGTTTTGATCTTTATCCCACAGCATCCTTACATCCCTGATAGTATTCTCTAGTCATCTGCGGGTCATTTGAAGTGAATCTAAAGGTTCAAAGTTTTGATCCTGATTAGGAGACGCTCTGAAACCACGCTGGTGAAGATGCTGTAAAGACAGACAGCGGTGATGCCTTCACTCGTACGATTCTGACCTGGACAGGAAGTCCGGTTCAGTTCAGCGGCTCACTGATGCAGATGTGCACAGATGGGTCGGACGTAAGCGCACAGCTTCCCTTGTGGTTCCTGTCAGAGACCTGCTGCCTGCTGTGCTGATGTGTGCGTAACAATGATGTACACGTCCAACGCTGGAGGTCCTGCTGGGTTTGGGGGCTTTAAATATAGTAACCTGTGACTCAGCATGAGGTCAGAGGTCAGACAGGAAGGCCAAACGGGGTCGCTTCAGGTGAATGAGAGCAGAATCTGAAGGTTTCACAGAGTTCTGAAGTTAAATACCGTTAAACAAGCTTTAGGAGAGTCAATGTGAAGATACCATCTTCTCTTCTCCAGAACCTGAACTAGACACTAGGAACAGATGAGGGTTTAGTGCATGTGCAGGAGGACTGCATGGTGGTACAGCGGTCGGCGCTCTCACCTAACAAACGTTCAAATCCTCAGTGTGTGGAGTGAGCATGTTCTCATGCATGTTTGAGTTTTATCAGCTTCCTCCTACATGACTGTATTTACTTAAATGGTGGATCGTCTCTTATGGGTTCACTCTGCATCCGGTCTGACTCCGGTTCTGACCGGTCCAGGAGCCACTCGCACCGCCTCCTGTCACGTCCGGCCCTCTCTGGCGCTCTGGATCCGTTTCATTCCTGTCACATTTTGCCAGAGAACTTTTGTGTGAAGTCGTGGCTGTTAACCCAAACTGGAAATAATTTGAGGTGTTAAGTTCACCTGGTTTATTTTTCATAATAAAATGTATTTTTCGTTGTTTTCGTCGTGTTGTTAAGATTAGGACGACCAGCCCCATTCTCCTCTACGTGTTACACAATATAATTATAATTTAACACAGTCAAATATGTACATTTAAGGCTATAGAAGACAAAAGTATGAATAAAGTTCTGTGTTTACCTGTTGTGTGAAGATGAGTCACAGAAAAAGAAGTGTTGAGAATCATGAACTCACGAGATTCTGTCAGAGTCTGTTTGCAGCAGGACCAAGACATCCGTGAGGATAGACGGTATTCACATGTTAGTACTCAGTATTCCTCCTCATTTTACTGCAGTATACAGGATTATCACCGGACTAATTGAGAACTGTGTTAGCATCACTTCACCAAACTGCTGGGTTTGGCTCCACCGTCGGAAATGGAATTCTAACATGAAATGGTTGATTAACATTTTTATTTGAAAGTAATGCAGCAAATATTTTGGAAAAGTAAAAGTCATCAAATTAACAAAGTATTCACAGCAGTTTTCTGACTGTCCGACATTTTAACAACAAAACCAGTTAAATAAATGAAACAGGATTAACTTGAAATAACATGTTGATGTAAATAAAACAGGAAATGTTTTTCAAACAGCAGATTTTCACCGGATTGACTGTCTGACTCTAACCGACGCGTTTATCTCCGACCACTTTACTTTATTTAGAGTAAACATTGAAACCACAATAAGTGCAACTGAATGTTTACTCTGCTTTTCATTCATTTATGAGAAAATCTGTTAAGTTTTCTCATGACGGGACTGAAAATGATCATATTTTTAGACGGTTTACGGGATCACCTTAATACCACACAAACCCCACCGTGAGTCCGACCGGAGGCAGTGTGAGCCCGGGGTTATGAGGATACGAGTGTGTGATCGTTGTTCATCTCTGTGTTGTTATGAACTACCTTCAATCATCAGTACCTGGATAGGCTCCAGCAACCCCTGCTTGGACTTAGTATAGAAAATGGAAATGTCCAACGACGAATCTTAAAATGTTATGTTGTTCTGAAAGTCAATGATACATTAAAATGATCACTAACTGACATAAAACAACATGAATTCCTTCAAGAATGTTTCAGTGAAAATATTCTCAATTATGTACCAACAGACTGAACAGGTTAGCTCAGATTACTGCTGGTTACTAGTGTTTAGTGAGTTCTTTCTGCGTTTGCATGTTAGGTTTCTCACTGATCTGGATCTCACCTGATGGGACGGTACCGACAGCACCACACGGCCCGGTTCCTGTCATAAATGTTTTACCGCTGACACTCTCACAGATATAAAACCGCTGCTGCAGAACAGAACCACAGAACCAAACTTTAGAGTCACTTTAGAGCCGTGTGGTGAATCGAGAACAGTCCACAAATGAGTTTTGGTTCGTTTCATTTATTTTAATTTATGTTAAAGTGCATTACTTTAAAGCAAAACTATAATATTCTACATAGAACAATTTCCAAATGTTGTTTTCTTGTATTTAATCCTTTCTATCTTCTGTAAATGATATATATTCTGCTGCAACAGACAAATGTACCAGCTTGGATGAAGTATTTTTATTTGATTATTTTATTATATTTTATTTAACTTTGCTTTATTTGACTTTATTTTGTTACTTTATTTTATTTTTGTTTTATTTTACCTTATTATATTTGACTTTATTTTTTTTTCTTTATTTTACGTTGTTTTTAAAACTCTCTTTCCATCAATTTTCAGCATAAACTCTCGAGAAACGTTTTGTATCTGGACCTCCTTCGGAGTAATGTCTCTCTTTTGCCACTAGGTGGCAGAGATTGTCCGATCATAGCAGGTTTGGGAGGATGTGGCTGCAGCTTCTGCATCTTCATCTGCAGAGCTGCCTGTAGGGAGTCGGACGCTGCTCCACGGTCAGTCAGAGAGTCACGCCGCAGATCTGTGACGTTAAAGGTTAAGGTGGGGGTGGGGGTGTTGGGTGTGGGGGGGTGAAGGTAAAGCTTTTCCGTGTCACAGACGCCATAAGACTCTTGGACAGGAGTTGTGCTGCAGCTCTCAGTGATGCAGATGTGCACAGATGGGTCGGACGTAAGCGCACAGCTCCGGTCAGAGACCCCCCGCCCCCCGCAG
This sequence comes from Oryzias melastigma, assembly GCF_002922805.2. NCBI lineage: Eukaryota > Metazoa > Chordata > Actinopteri > Beloniformes > Adrianichthyidae > Oryzias > Oryzias melastigma. The sequence goes on along the minus strand of NC_050517.1, from coordinate 30,641,813 downwards.
CCGTATGTGCGTAACGCCGTGCACGACTTCATGGTAAAGGCCGTGCTGGGCTTTGCTGTGACTGTTATGCTCACACAGCGTGAGGCGGCGGCAAAGACGGCGGGCCGCCGCTCATGACGGGTCTGTGTTCTGTTCAGGTGAAGGAGCGGGTCAAAAGGTTCCTGGAGAAAACGCTCCAGCGGATCGGAGCCGAGTGCTGGCACGGCGGCGAGCTGGACGACACCTCCACGCCTGCGGAGGCGCCTCCCGCTGAGGGGAAGGCCGATGACGGGGTCGGGGACACGGCGCTCCATGCTCTGGTTGTCACCCACGGGGTTTACATGTATGTGGCGCTGCGCTACTTCATGGAGGAGCTGGTCTGCGGCGTACCGCGGGGCTGCGACCCGGCGCTGTGGCGCTCCTTAAGCCCCAACGCCGGGATGAGCAGGTTCAGAGTGAGCGCGAGGAAAGACGGCGAGCGCTTCGTTCTGAGCCGAATCTGCTGCGTCTTCCTGCACAGGCAGGATCACGTCAGAGACCTGCACTGACACGGACGACAAATGACCAGAACTCAAGTCTGACGGCAACACAAACGAGTCCGTCTCTAGTCTGGACACTGAAGGTCTCTAGTCTGGACACTGAAGGTCACAGACCAGCTCACTTCTGCAGCTCCCTATAAATCCAAACCACACCTGAGGTCACGGGCCGATAGAACACTCTAAAACTACAGTTTTAAAACTTTAAAACCGTAACTGTAGATATATAACATTACCTGTGATAATGCTAGTGTGATGAAGATGATAGTGTGATGAAGATCATAGTGTGATGAAGATGATAGCTGAAAACACTGAAGCTGATAGCCAGCTATAATATTAGCTCTAAGTCCCTAATTATTCTAAAAAAGCGTCGTTTAGCCAAAACAGCTGAAATATTTGCTATTCTCCAAAATAGCCCAAAGGAAAATGTCCCTAAATGCCAAAATACTCCAGAATGCCCAAACTTTAAAACTGTAACTTTTTAACATTTGTTGGTGGTATCTCCTCCTCAGATTCATGTACCTTAAGAGCAAATTTATTATAATTTGACTATTTTAGCTGATATATTTACATAAATAAAAAAGGACACATTATTATCATTTCATTTTAAGTGCTTCTTAGTAACTAACACCTCATGAAAACTAACAGATCCATGAATGTTTCCTGAACATGAGATCATACAACAAACATCGACTCATTACTGCTCAGATACTCATGTACACAGTGACTGTAGAGCGTTTGACTCGTCGTTGTTTCATCTTTTAAAACCTTTTATTATCATTATTTTCTAGATCAGTAAAGTGGGAAAAAAACCAGATAAAAGCCTAAAATTACTTTTTTGATAATCTTTAGGTAAGTGTGCCTACTTCAAAGCATAAATATACACTCACATCCTTAAACAAAAATGTAAAAACATTTAGTTTCTTACATTTACATGTCTGGAGATCAAACCTACAAAAACTGAGAGAAAATAATTCTGAAAATGCAATTTTCCCTCGTCTCCCACCCCAATATCCAAATTAGATCTTAAATGAAAAAGTTTCATTTTAACTTTTCACTGAGATTAAGCAGAATTGGTCATCTGCGCTGGCGGAGATTCTGTCTCTGGTCGCAGAGAAACTTTCTGGAGTGAAAAAGGACTTTAGATGATTGGAGGCAGACATTGATGTAAGTTTTATTCAAAACTAAGAGAGCCACAACTTGCCTGCTAAACAGCTACAATCTGACTGTAACTCATTGTTGGTTTTTGGTGTTTTTGCTGATTTTACTGATTCTTATTTATTTCTATTTTATGTATTTATGTTGATGAATGTGTTTGAACAAAGTTCTGCATGTCTGAGTCCGTACTCGTGCTGGTGTTTGGTCTGCAAATGAAATTCCCAACGGATAAATAAAGTTATTTGAGATTCTGCTAGCGCGCGGGCATCACTTGTGCACAAGGATTTTTTTCTGCTCACGGAGGATTAAACTCGAGCGCAGGTGCAGAAAGCGCTCATGGAGGTCTGAATTATCCACCAGGAATGTTTGATACGTGCGTGGAGATGTCTCATGTCTGCACGGAGTTTGGACTAGAAATAATGCGCTAATTTGGTCACAGCGCCACTCGCCCTCAGTGGCGGGTGTTTGTAACTGCAGTTACATGTGATTGAGAGATCGCGGCTTGGAAACAAGATCACGTGTTTGACTTAACGGCAGGAGCTGGTGGCGCTTGTAAATCAGGAGGTGACGGCCGCCACCAAATTCTCTAGGAAAAACCCTGATAGTTATGAATAATAAAAAGGCAGGAATATTATTCCAGAATAAATCAATTTCTCCATAAAAAATATATTTTGTCAAAACTACAAGTTAAAAATAAGTGTAAGATAACATCGGGTCATTAATAAGAATAAAATAAAATGATCCGGATGTCCTGAATCAGAATCTGGATTGATTTTCAAATGGAATTCTATGGAGAAAAAAAATGATGTAATGTTTCTTTTATGGAACTAATTCAAATGAACAACTTTGTTTAATTGAATCCTCATCTGTAAAAACATAAATCTGATATTTTTTAAAACTAAATTACTTGCATTTTATTTTGAAAAGGCATTTTCAGAAACCAGAATCTTAAAAATGAGAACTTCATTCCTGTTCAAACCGGTCTGTGAAAATATTGTCTAATTTAAGCTGATCTGTGGCCTGAAAAAGGCTGGAGATCACTCTTGGAGCACAAGCCCCCCAAAATAAAAATGTTCTTGTCATTTTTCTGATGTTGGAGGACACATGCAAAGAAAATGAAACTCCAGATTGCATTTCTGAGGATTTGTTTCTTCAAATTGTTGTGAATCAGGAGCAGACAATGAAAAAGCAGTTTCAAAAATATCCTTTATAGGTCATAGAAAACATTCTGGGCTCCGCCCCATTCTGATTCATCCAATAGATCCAAGAACATCTTTGTTTTCTCTGTCTGTCAATCAAAACCAATCAAACTAGATCAAAGCTCTAAAGCCGGATAGTTCCGATAGAAATCACCGTTTTTGTTCCATCTGTGATGTCAGGGCAGTCAGCTAGCTGTGTAAACAGAAAACTCTCACCAACGGGGTGGGGAAAGGGGGCGGGGTTGTTCTGTACCAACTCTAATGACTTTCTAATGAACTCCTGGTGCTCTGCAGAAACTATGTCCTGGAAAACTGCAAGTTTTTTAACTTTTGGCTAAAAAAACACAATTAAAGAACACTTGGAGCATTTTACTCTAAAAGAGGATCAGAGGGAGTCTTTGAGTGTAATGGTGGAGTAGAGGTTAGAACATCATCGCCTCACAGCAAGAAGGTCAAATCTCTGCTGGGATCTCTGTGTTCATGTTCTCCTCGTGCATGTCTGGATTCTCCAGGATCTTCGGGTCTGTCCAGAAACCTGCGTCATTGGTTAGTTGTTGACATTAATAGGTGGACATGTGACGGCGTGCGTGACAGTCTGATGTATTTTTGATTTATTTAATCTTTATTTGACCAGGAGCATCAATTGCAATTATGACCTGACAATAGCTGGATAGGCTCCAGCAGCCACATGACCCCTAAAGGGATCCAGTTGGTTCTGAGGATGGATCATGTGGACTCACAAACGTCACATCTGACTGATTTAGTGGTAAAAACTCGACACATCTCTGATGTGGAGACACTCGGACGCAGCTTCTTCTCGAAAACAGAAACAGCTCATCACTTCTTCACGCTACCCGTGAGCTTAGCGTGTCCTCGTCCTTAGCGTGTCCTGGTTCTTAGCGTGTTCTCGTCCTTAGCGTGTCCTCGTCCTTAGCGTGTCCTGGTTCTTAGCGCGTTCTCGTCCTTAGCGTGTTCTCGTCCTTAGCGTGTCCTCGTCCTTAGCGTGTCCTCGTCCTTAGCGTGTCCTGGTTCTTAGCGCGTTCTCGTCCTTAGCGTGTTCTCGTCCTTAGCGTGTCCTGGTTCTTAGCGCGTTCTCGTCCTTAGCGTGTCCTCGAACATGCGCCGGCGCTGGATGTCCTCATGGCGCCGTCTCCGTCCGTCTGGCTGTTCATTACTACGGCGTGGGCGGATGTTCTGGTTTCTATATTTAACCCCGATCTGGAACACTGAGAGAACCACAAACCTGTTTAAATTTAGCCAATCAGTGACTCCGTCGTTGTTGTCGACTCACGCTTCAGTCATCATGAGCTGACAGAGCTGAATCCTCCAAATAATTACCGCTGTGTCTCAACCCAGTCGTAAAGATGGAGGATAATATTCATGGTCTGGAGCCAATCCAAGTGGGTCCAATATTTACTTCTTACATAATCTGGTCGTTGTGGGCGTGATAAGCAGAATGGGGTTTGTGACTGTCTAAGAAAACACTTCTTTATTGTTTTTTTTAAGTTAATAAATCTGAACGTAAATATATTTCCTTTCTGCACCGCTCATCTTTTCAGAACAGCTTCGTGTAGTTTAAGCGTTTTTGACAAAAATGTGCAACAGAAGCATCTGATTATCTGCACTAAAATATTATTAAAAAGAAAAAGAGACAAAAAACAAGGAAAAAAAGAAAAAAGGAAGAAAATCTTTAAAAAAGAAAAGAAAACAAGGAATCATATAAGAAGCAAAGGGAAAAAATCTTAAAAATAAAAAAGGGAGAAAAAAGTAAAATAGAAAAAATGAAAAAAATATGAAAGAAAAAAATCTTAAAAAGGAAAAAAGGAGAAAAAAGGAAAACATTTTTTTGAAAAGAAAAAAAGAAAAAAATGGAAGAAAAAATTCTTAAAAAGAAAAATAGAAGAAAAAATGAAAAAATCTTAAATTTAAAAAGGGGAGAAAGAAAGTAAAATAGAAAAAAAGGAAAAAAAGCAAAATATAAAAAAAAGTTTAAAAAAATCTTTAAAAGGAAAAATTCTTAAGAAAAAGTAAAATAGGAAATAATTCTTTAAAAGAAAAAAATGGAAAAAAACGAACAAAGAAGAAAAATAGAAGAAAAAAATGTGAAAAAATCCTAAAAAGCATAAACAAACAAAATGAAATAAAAAGGGGAAAAATTCTTAAAAAGAAAAAGAAAAAAGGAAAACAATTCTTAAAAAAAGAAAAAAAAAACATTCTTAACATTTTGACTTTTTTTTCTTTAATTAGGCAATACAAATCTGCCAATTGGGAAATGAACCAGACTGAAAACTCATGAAATAGTCATTTATTTTCCTTCATGTCAGCAATGATACATCGTGCACTATATAAATAAAACACCAAACTAGAAAGAGTCATTTTCACACATTTCAATAAATAAATAAATTTCATTGCTGTGACTTTTGGTGTCCAGCACCTGATCAGTTTTTGTTGTTCTGGCAGTAATTGTTCTTAAAAACACGACATTATCATTCATTCACATCCAAAGAATTACACCTGGATTGGCCTATTTTATAAATGCAAACAAACATGGCCTCATCTGGTCTGTGGATTAAAATTTAACAGCTAAAGTAGGTTGAAGGACGGCAGGAGGCTGGATCAAACTTACGTCAGAGTTATCAGACGTTCTTCAAACAGTGTCGCTGTGATGTAACCAGGTTTACCGCCTTGTGTCCCAAACACATTTGTGACCTGGAAGAATGAGTCTGTGGAGCTTCGTGAGGATCAGCTGTGCTCGGCGCGGTCGGCGATGTTGGTCTTGACGGGGCTGCCGGCGCCGTTGGGCCTCAGCACTCGCAGGGGGTCGTCGCAGGACGTGATGGTCTCCTTGGACACGGCGCCGGCCTGGTCCTGATCCGGCTGGCTCTTATCTCCATCTTTGGCGGGAAGCGAGGGATGCGTTTCCGACATGAGGGGGTCGGAGGGGTTGACCTCCTTGCTCCTCCGGCGCCTCCTGGCCCCCGGCGGCTCGCGGTTCGGCACGTCTCCTCCCCCCTGTTTGAGCAGCTGCTTCGATCTCGGCGAGGGGAACACCTCGCGCCGCTTTGCCAGATTCAGCCGGAAACTGCGGAGAAAACAGTCCAGGCTCCGTCTCTGTGGAGCAGAAGGAACGGCGTTGAAAACGTTCACTAAAGAAAACACCAAAACTTGATGACAGAGACTCACCGAGTGGATCAGCTGTCCGCTTGAGTCCGTGCAGAGAAACTGTTTTCTGCTCAAGTCAAATATTGACACAAAGTTGTTTGTAGCTGTTCTTTCTGGAACAACAACAGGAAAGTTTATTTTTATGTTGTTAAAACCATCAAAACAGGAAAAGATTTCCTGAAAATCTAAATCTTCACAACATAGTGACTCTTGGATGAGAAACTTTGACACCTCCAAACTGTTGTCGACACATGAAAACTGTGATTTAAGAAGATGCTTGAGTCAAACTCACCCAGCAGGCCTCCGTAAACCCCTCCTGTCATCGCTCCATTCTGACCCGACTTTAAACGTATTCTTCCAGCGGACAGACTCCAGCGCGTCCGGCTTTTATCGCCGCCCGTCACGTGCTGCAGCTGCAGCCGCTGCAGCCGAGAGATCGCTCTGCAATCCGCTTCTGCAGAAATGTGTGCGGCAACCAGGATCAATGAGACAAAGACCGGTCGCATGTTCAGCGCGGAGGAATGGCCTGCAGGAGCGCAAACGGTCGGCTGGCGTGTGAGCAGCTACTGGAGGAGGAGAAAGTCCAACAGCCCTATTTAAACGGAGGGTCAATAAACCAGCTAACTCATTTACCAAAACCACTGAAGGCTTACCCGCCTCCTGGTCCTCGAGCTGACCACAACGAATGCAAACATCTGGAGTGCAGCAAGAGTTGTGACCAGAAACAGTCTAAATCTTTATGGTTAAAGCAGATAATAAACCTGCAAGTCCATAAAACAGCAAATTAACTGAACAATTCTGAATATTCTTTGAAATAACAAACATTTTAGTATTTCGTGCGGAAAACAAATTTATCTCCCAAATGAACTAAAAAACTCAAGTTTTAAACTTTATTTTATAACCATTAAACATGAATCTGGAGCAGCTGAGACTCAAACTGCTGATGTGTGATGACGCTTCATGTCACGGCGTGACCCGCCGCTTCCCAGGACAATGATTTATGCCTCGCTTATTAATTAACCATAATCACCGCTGCTCTTAAAGAATGCACATTCTGGGGTATTTTCTGAACTGCTGGGTTTAAATGTGCCCCTGATTTCACAGTTTATAACCACAGAGTTTGTGGTGACAAACTTCTAATTAAAAGATTTTCTTTTAAACAAAAACGAGTTTTTTCTGAAGACAAACTTCATTTTCTTTTAATGCTGGTTTTAAACAGGACTCGATGCTGCATTGACAGAATGCGTTTGTTTGTGTTCATTAGTAGAGCTGCCACAAACGATTATTTTAATGGTCGACTAATCATTGATTATTTTTTAGATTAGTTGACCAATCGGGTCGTGTACAAACTGGATGTAAATCTTAACCATCATTAGCTTTAAACTCACTTAAAACTAGATATATAGCATTAAATGTGATAATGCTAGCGTGAATGCTGTGGCTGCTGAAGATGTTAGTGCTGATAGCTGAAGATGCTGAAATTGATGCTGAAAACGCTGAAGCTAAACTCCAAAATAGCCTAAAAAGCGACTAATCGTGGCAGCTCTATTAATTAGTGTTCAGCTCTAATTTGAAATCCTCAGATGATCTTTGTCGCACTCGAGATTAGACTTTTGAAATTATCTGACATTTATTTTCTAGCTTGAAGATCCTGTGGAGTTAATGAAGCAAAGTTAATCTAGATGCAGCCGGACGCTCTGGAGGCTCTTTCACCGCTCCGTTCTACAACAAAAGAAACACCTTTTTCAGCTGAAAAAGTGACACATTTTTGGCAACAAGTGAAACTTTATACAACTTAACTTGTTCGTGTCACTCCTGACTACAGTACCCATAATGCTCCAGCAATCTGTCGAGCAGTACAGCTTCACAGTTTACCAAAGTCGCACTGAAGCATTTTGACAGATTTTGAAGCGCCGTTTACCTCAGAGGACTGAAGGACGCCAACCACAACTCACAACCAACCTTAAGTCACAACCAACCACAACTCACAACCAAGCGCAACTCACAACCAACCACAACTCACAACCAACCACAACTCACAACCAACCACAACTCACAACCAACCTCAAGTCACAACCAACCGCAACTCACAACCAACCGCAACTCACAACCAACCTCAAGTCACAACCAACCGCAAGTCACAACCAACCGCAACTCACAACCAGCCGCGACTCACAACCAACCGCAACTCAGTGGAGCCTCAAAGTCTGACAAAATAAGACCATTCTTTGTATTTGTTAATTTTACTATTGTGATGAAAACCAGCAAAGTATTGCTTTTGTTCATGAATAAAACATAAACATTAAGAAAATAAAAGCACTTTTTCTAAATATGAAATTGTTCACAACTTTTGTCATGACTCCCTTTCAAAATAAAAGACATCTCAATGCAGCAAGTGTTGTATTAGGTAGTTTTATGTCAGCAGTAATTTAAAAAACACTATATACACTTTATTTCACAGTTTTTGGTGGAAAGTCATAAACTTAGCCATGTATAAATGATTCAGAGTGACCCATACGGGACAATTAAAACCTTGAAACAGTCCACTTTCTAATCCGGCGGGTTAGAATCCTGATTGTACTCACTGACCTGGAGTTCGGCGGTACACGGCGCTCTGTCTAAAGGTTTTAGTACGACTATGAAGATGTAGCACTTGAGGATTGTGGGTACTATAGGCAGGAGCCTGGTGGAATGATGGTCTTTAAATATTTGTGAATAAATAAACTGTTTTGTTTTTAACAATGTGCCTCACAGTCAAAAGAGGCCACTTTTTAAACTGAAAAACATTTCAATTTTCTTCAACCAGAGAGCCAAGATGGAGGGGCTAAGGTTGCCTCAGGTCGCAGACCGCTGATTTAGACGATCCTGATTGAGTCTTTTATTTTGAAAGGAAGTTGTGTGAATCTTTGTCAAAGGTTATAATACTAAAGAAAAAACTACAATTTTCTCTGTTTTATTTCTGCCAAAAAACAACAATTAATTTATATTTATCATAATAGTAATGAGTGTGGATCCTCAAGTGTTGCACAGTCCGGATCTAGAAGTTCAACAAGTTACTAAAATAATGTAATTTATTTAGAGATCAAAATATATTTAATTGTGAAAGGGATTAATTCTGTCAAATTTTAGTCCAGCTTGGAAGAAAACTCTGTCATGTTCAATTTACATTTTTTTCCCTAATTTTCTTAATCCTAAAACTTTTTTCTCTCTGAAGTAAAATCTTCTAACCTGACGTTGATCTCGTTTTACTTCAGAGAAACCTTCAAAACATCCTCCGTAATGCAGAGATATTAATAGATTAGATGTTTATGTTTCACTTTTATTTCCAATTATTGTTGCTGAATTTATACTTTAAGAGTAAAATTCAATAGAGATAAAAACAAAAAAAATAACATTTCTAGTTTTTGGTCCTTCTAATTATTTTTTTCAACCTTGAATATGTTTCACCTTTCAGCCAGGAGAGGGCGCCCTGCACCCGTTTACAACATTTCCGATTCTGCATGTGTTTGAGTGAAAAACAGGACCGTGAAGAATTCAATCACAAAAGGTTTTACAAAACATCCTTTATTGTCATCTCAGGAATACAGTTGACTGCTGTGCACAGCACATACGTACAAAAATAAAAGGAAAACCATTTGTAATATATACTTTTTTACTTACTTGTCATCATATTTTTCAGAAACAAATGATTGGAGAAGTCTGTTGTTTCAAACAAATTTACAATCATTTCAATAATCGGAACTAAGGCAGAAGGTGAGGTATATGTTCAGAAGGAGGGGGACTCGGAGGAAGCACTCTCACCTCAGTGCAGGAATCCATAACTGAGAGAGAAACACGGGGAATCACACCTGATCCCAGATCTCCCACAAGCCCCCAGTTTCCTGCAGCACGGCGGCAGATCCTTCGGTCAGAGGGGTAAGACATGTAGAAGTCCACATGCAGAGTGAGGAAATGAGGTCAAATGTCTTCTCTGCTCTTCTCAGCCACGCCTCTATGTGACAACCTTTCTGCTTCACCACAGCAGCATGCAAAAGTCGTACGATAGAAATCACTTCCTCAATCAATCCTGCAGGTTTCCGTGGAAACTGTGGCTTTGCTACCCAAACCTGCCGTACGTCTAAAACACAGCATCACATTTGTAAAAACACGTCCAAAAGAGAAGGGAGTGAGGACGATGGAACCTGCACTTACAAAACGGAAATGTAAGAAAAAAAAGATCTTGATGTGTGATCTCTTAACCCTTCAACACCGGAGCTCCAGTGTTTATGTTCTGGGATTTATGTAACTTATCAACCAATAACACAATAATAGTGTGATCGCTTATTCAGCCTTCACACTATAGTGATTCTCCTGCTCCTTCATCTACATTTTTGGCACATAAAAACTCAGTCACACTTTCAGCAGTTTTGGTATCAAAACGTTCAGCTTGTTTGTATTTTTGGTATTTATAAACTTGATAGTTTTTGAAATATTGAGCGAAATATTCCCATTTTAAGTAGATTAACAACAAACCTTTAAAATTTAAAGTTTAAATATGTTCATGGGCTGGGGAGCCGAAAAGGTGGGGTAAAGGTGGGCGGGGCAAAGGTGGGCGGGGCAAAGGTGGGCGGGGTAAAGGTGGGCGGGGCAAAGGTGGGCGGGGTAAAGGTGGCGGATTCTAGGGGCCCAGACTGAGGGGGGGCCCCACAGAGACCCGGGCCCCATACATATTATTTCATGGGCTATGTTTTCATCTTTTAAAGTAATTTTCTAAACGTTTAGAGTTTAGCTTCCATCATAGCAACATGCTAACGTTTGTGACTAATTTTAGTTTACTGAGGAATTTTTGGTTATTTTGGAGTTTAGCTAATATTTAAGCAACAAGCTAGGTTTGTTTTTTTTTTTGTTTTTTTTTGGCTAATTTGCAGTTTAGCTCATTTTTAAGCAACACACTAAATATTTTTCCAAAATGGGCATGAATTAGGGATTTTAGGTCAACTTCAACGCTCTTTAATAGTTTTTTTATTAAATTTCCAATCTTTTAGCAAATTTAATATTTTGCAAATAGCTATCTCATTTTCAGCAAATCCCTTCAGCAGTTGAAGTAAATTGCATCACAATTTTCAGCAACAAGCTTCAGCATCTTCAGTGACTACATTCAGTAAAAAGCTTTCACACTAACATTATCGCAGGAATTATCGTGTTAACGGTTAAAAGTTCATGTTTTTGTGTTTAAGCGTCCCTGAAGACGCCTCAGGTGTTAAAGGGTTGATGTCAATGAAACCAGCAACGATCAGTGATATGACAACAGCTGACCGATGAAAATAACGTGAAGTAAACCCTCCAAAGACGATAATCAGTAACATCCCCAGAGTCTCACAGTTTTCAGTCCAGCGGATACTTAAAAGCATCTGGAAGCGTCTGAATCATTTATTTTTTCTTGTTGCTACAAAACTACGACCCGAAGCTCATTCAGTCGTCTTCTTTAACACCCCCCTCTGCTGTGCATGCGTCTGCGCAGTCACACGCATCCATGGTAACCAGCGAAGCCATCACACTCCGTCTTCCACTTGACGGGTGGCTGTTTGGGCCGGCAGGACAAAAAAACAAAGTTCTGGTTCTGCTGGGAGGGCGTGCCACACCGGCCATCCCGGCCGGTACCAGGCTGAATGGACTTTTATCTTTTAGTTTCCAGTTTCCCTTAACTTTTGAGGGTAACGTTTGTCTGTAGAATCTCTGCAGCTGCTTTAAACTTTATTTGAACTCTAGATTTCATGTAAAAATGTGATCTAGATTTTAACCCAGAACTGTCAAAGTCGAAGCAAAAAAAATCTGAACTTCAGCCTCGTCCGACTTTTAAGGTGCAACAGATAAATACAAAAAACTAAAACTGAAACTAAAACTGTTTTTTTTTTAAATATTATAATGATTGTGACTTAATGCAGAATATTCAGCAACTGTCTAATTATTACTGTAGTCTGTTGGAAGCGGCTGGGTGGCTCAGTGGGCTAGGTGAAGGGCTGACACCCAGGAGTCCTGGGTTCGATTCCCAGGGTTGTCCACTGATGCCCACCCAGATTGGGTCCTTAGACCCTTGACCTGCTGCCTAACTGGGTCCCTGTGCCCCTCAAGTACAGGGTTGTGTCAGGAAGGGCATCCGGCATAAAAACTCTGCCAAATCACTGATGCGAAAAAGAGGGGGCTGTTACGCTGTGGCGACCCCGAAAGGGATAAGCCGAAAGTGAACTACATTGATGTAGTCTGTTGGAAGAACTGTCACAATAATCCATATTTGGAGTAAAGACTAGGGATGGGCGATAAATCAGTGCCAGTTTCGGTATCGAACAACAGTTGCATAATTTGTTGCATAATTTGACCTTATTGTATCAGTTCGATATAAAAAGTTCCAACCATATATGCCACTGATGATTTTTTTTAATTAAATCGGGAGTTACAGCAGGAGAAAATCTCTGTTTAGCACAGCCTTGCTGCCCCTCCCCCGTGTGCGTCTTTCGTCAGACGCTAGGCGGACGTGGGGGAGGGGTCCGAGCCTTAGACCGTGAAAAATAGTAGAAGCTTTGGCTGTTCAAGCAACATAATCTCTCTCAAAACTCGTCATTTATGGTTTTCGGCCACCTCCGTGGCACTTTTTGACGTTTGGGGTAACTCCAACTAGTCATCTTTCAACCACTTCCACCTATTTAGCCACGTCGCTTGACATAAAGCTGCTGCTTGGACCGCTAGCTACATTAAAATCAAAGCTAGCAGACTGCTAACTATGTTAGATACAAAGATAGCCTAAAGCTTAAAGCTAACTATGTTAAAAACAAAGCAAACTGAAAGATAAAAGCTAGCTATGTTTTTAGCAAAGCTAGCAGTTCGAGCTTTTAGCCCAAAGCTAAAAGCTATGTTAAAAACAAAGCTAGCGGACCGCTATAAATGTTAAGAACAGATCTAACAATGTTAAGAACAAAGCTAGCCCAAAGCTAACTAGTTCAAAAACAAAGTTAGCCCAAAGCTAAAAGTAATGTCAAAAGCAGGAATTTAAAAAAAAATGTTGTTGCTTAAAAACACTTAATTTTAAAGCACTAGCCTTTCTTTGTTTATTTGTACCTAATTTTCTAAATACGCGCGGCTGAACTTCTCGGCTGCAATTCAATTCAATTCAATTCAATTTTATTTATATAGCCCAATATCACAAATTCAATTTGCCTCATTGGGCTTCATGCCTGTAGTTTTTACAGATGCACAGATGGAGTCATAAAATATGCACAATAGGTAAAAACTAAACAGACTATAAAGAACGGTCATCCCTGTCCTTAGACCCTCCCTCGCGGTAAGGAAAAACTCCTAAAAAAACCTGAGTCAGGAAAAAAAGAAGAAACCTTAGGGATTCCCACATGAGGGAGAGATCCCATCCCAGGACGGTTAAAGAAAAGTTAGCTGCTAAAACTGCATATATGAGTAGAGTTCATTCTGCACAGTCCCAGAGGAGGAGTTAACTGAGAGCGACTGTTTCTACAGCTCAACGCTCCTCCAGGTGGTGGATCAAATCAGGACAACACATTTCTCTCACCCAGGAGAGTGACAACTTTAAGTTTAACTAAATATCGGTATCGGCAAATATCAGTTATCGGTGTTGGCCGGAAAAAAAGATATCTGTCCATCCCTAGTACAGACACTTTGTCTGTTAATGCAATTTTCTTTTATTATGACGTTGAAGGCTCTTCCTCTGTTTCTTCACTATTGCCAAAATAACTTTCCAAATACGATTGTTTTTAAGTTAAAGTTGATAACTTGGGGGGGGGGGGGTTAAATGTAAGAAAGAAAGCAGCAGATAGATTTTCAACACGTGACCAAACAACTTAATGGATGTGGTGGTAAGAATCTGGTAGTTTTTTCAACATAAATCTTCCTTCAGAGTCAAATTGGGAAAAATTGCGTGTTTTTTTTTTTTTGTCTATGGACCGGTACCGGTCCGCGGCACGGGGGACCACCGTGCTGCACCACACAAACCAGAGCCAACACGCCTCTGAATTCCTTTAAAGTCTGTTAAACCGCAAACCTACAAGAGCAGCACCGCCGCTTTCTGGAAAAGCGACTCCAGTGATCGTACAACTCCTCTTCCTCTCATGCAGCAGCAGGAGCTCCACAAAACGGCAAAACCTTGTTGCAACGGACCAGAACAAAATGCCAATACGAGTGACAGAGGAAAGAATGCACACCTCCCTGACCCCGATCCAAAAGTGGCTCAGATGCACAGGATTCCTGGAGCCCCGCGCTGACCGTCCCGCCTGACATCAGCAGGTCGGACGCTCGACTATTTCAATGACCCTCCGCGCACGCACCGCGGGTTTCTCCATCCGCTCATTTGCTTCCACAAAGGAGAAATTACAGTATCTCAGAGAGCATCAGTTCAAGTTTCTTCTGCTGCATACAGAAAGCCTGAATCAACATTAGTATTAACACTGCATAAATAAATAAATACATAAATAAATAAATACCCTTTGGTTGAAACCAGAAGCCCTACTGAAGCTCAGTCTGATTTATGCATAAATAGCTTAAAAAACAGATCAGTAATTCACTTCATTTATTTCCAGGTCTCTTCTAGACAAACTTTGCTGCAGAACCTTGTTGTATTTACAGGGAACTGCCTGAACGTTTCTCGTTTCGTCGTGAATGCTACTTAAAACGGCGGTGAAAGCCGATCGCCGTGAGACGCCGGCAGCTGTTCGGACGTGACAGAATGCCTCAGCTGAACGTGACATCCTGTCAGGTCTGCCATGAAAGGAAACGACCCAAAAGTCTGAAATATCCACAGTAAAGGTTTCGGCATGCATCCTTTAGGTAAACGCACACAAACACTCATTCTGGTCTGCAATGCAGCTGCTAAACGAGAAAATAAAAGCTGGGATTGTCAAAGCTCCCTCGGGGGGGCCGGGATCAGTCCCTGTTCGCCGGGGGCTCCACTGCCTAGCATGGAGTCTGGATTACTGAATCGATCTAACGATGGAAGAGGACAAAGCAGAGAACGCTCAGCCCCTCCAGGAATTGGGTTCAGGTCCCCGTGGGTCTGAGGGAGGAACGACTGGTGCATCATTCCTATTTCTGACTTGAGCACCACATTTCTCGCATGCAAGGGTGAAGGGGGGGCCGTGAGAGGGAATCAAAGGCACAGCCACCTCATGACCGAGCAAAAAGGACAAAAAATACACCACCGAGTGCTCAAGTTGCCCTGATATTGACAGTAAAATATGAGAAATGTCTTTTCCTAAGAATGACAACAAAACACGTGAAGGTAAACAGACGTTCCTCTGAGGGGACAGTTCATGCACACATTTAGATTTTTTTGTACATTTTCTTCTTAGGATATGTTAATGTGAGATCCCTGTTTTATTTTCCTAAGTAGCCAAACGGTCGTCCGCCATGAGGGCGAGGACGCGACCGGCTCCAGCAAGCACCCAGAAAACACAAAGGGACTAATCATACTTCCTTATCCTCCGTCAAACCACAAAATAGAGAAACTCATCAAAGCAGCACAGAATGGCATTTTCTAGAATTTCTAAAACAAAGTCAGCTACCCAAATATACATATAAAGTTTGAATAAATACCGTCAGTTACAAGTGTGTTTCTGTCTCTTGCAGTCCTCGCCGTCTTCTGTGTTTGTACATATATATGTATTTGTGTTACCTGGGAAATACTCCACATGTGCAAATAAGTTAGTTATTGCCCGTTTGACTCGTCATATTCGGGGTAAGAAGTGCGTCACAGTCATGGCAGTCGTGGCCTTGTTGCCCTTCTTCACCCGGCCGTGCTTGCTCAGTGCGATGTAGGATCCTCTGTACACCAGAGACTCGTAGGCGTTGTAGTTGTTGGGGAGCAGGCTCTCCTTGAACTTGCACTCGTCATGGAAGACTGTCTGGAGGAAAGAAAGACAAACGACCATCGCTTAGCATCGAAGCTGCACAGGAAGTCAGGAGCTGAGGAAGAAATCCTGAAAATCTGATGTCTTAGAAAGTCATAGATGAACACTGAGAACAGGTCCTCTAGACCAGAGGTGTCCAAGTCAATCACACGAGGGGCCAGAATCCAAAACACACCTTAGGTCAGGAGAAACATTTATTATAAAACTACATTTCTAAAACTTTAAAACTGTTTAACATAATAAACAGTTATAAACTGTTATCTAACATAACTAGATATATACTGTAAAATCACCTGCAATAATGCCAGTGTGAATGCTGTAAGCTGAATTTGACTGCTGAAGATGCTGAAATTGATAGCTGAAAACACTGAAGCTGAAAGCTGAAAACGCTGAAGCTGAAAGCTGAAAACACGGAAGCTAATGGCTGAAAACACTGAAGCTGAAAACACTGAAGCTGAAAGCTGAAAACACTGAAGCTGAAAACACTGAAGCTGAAAACGCTGAAGCTAATGGCTGAAAACACTGAAGCTGAAAGCTGAAAACGCTGAAGCTAATAGCTAATAGCCAGCTAAAATATTAGCTAAATGTCAAAATAGCCTAAAAACTGAAAAAAACCCTAGGTTAGTCAAAACAGCTAACATGTAGC
>NC_050517.1:30568734-30625067 GCF_002922805.2 Oryzias melastigma | reverse complement strand
TGAAATATTAGCTAAACTCCAAAATAGCTTAGTAAATGCCAAAATAGTCCAAAAAGCCAGCAGAATGCACATTTTTAAAACTTTAAAACTGTAACTTTTTACCATAATTATGAACAATAAAAATGCAGGAATATTATTCCAGAATAAATCAACTTAAACCTTAAATAACTTTCAATATTTTACTCTCCATAAAAACACATTTTGTCAAAATTATACAAGTTAAAAATTAGTTCAAGATAACATCGGGTCATTAATAACAATAAAATAAAATGATCTGGAGGGCCGGATAGAATTACCCAGAGGGCCGGATCCGGCCCCCGGGCCTTGACTTTGACACATGTGATGAAAATGTTCCTGAACATCTGCAGAAACATCAAGTTCAAACTTTCTTAATCACTTCTGTATGGAAGTGACAGAGACCATTAAAAACGACGTTCTCATACAGCAGAACCTCAAATAAGTCATTCTAAAAAGAAAAGGTTAGTTATTTTCCTTTGATTTGATTTTAACAGTCATTCATATTAATTGATGGCTTCTACTGTATAACAGGAAGATCAACTCTATAAAGTTTTATATCAAAAGCTTTTTATGAACAACCACTGAATGCAGATTTCTAGTTAAACTTTGGTCAAATGTTTGAACTTCTGTAGCTTTGGTTATAACTGGAAAAAGGTTGAATCACATGTTTTTATAGAACTAATGTTTAGTTGCTGCCCAGTTGGAAGTTTCTGAATGTATCTAGTATAAATGTTTCTATTGGATTATAAACCAATGAATTCCTGCTTATTTTCAGGTTAACATCACTAAGTAAGGAAAAGGTTCAGGTAGAACCAGAGAAAAGAAGCAGCAAACACACCGAATGACATGTCGTCATTGGAGAACATTTCCTGTAACAGGTCGACTCTTTACTGCAGAGAGTAGTTTAAAAAAGAATTTAAATGAACTTTTGACAAAAGAATTTTATATTTAAAAAATGTGAATAATTTGTAGATTCTGACACTTCAAAAAAAATGGCGAACGCCCTCAAGGTGCATCAAGTGATGAAGGAATTTAGATGCAACTCAGATAGTTTTTTAAGTAAAACTGAGAAAAGATTTATTTTGATTAAAGACATTGAAATGAAATTAAAACTGAAAATCTGTGCAGAGAAACAGAAAAACTTTCATGAATGTCAGAGCTCCAGAAACTCTAACATCTGAATTCCTGTTTGTAAACCCCATGAATGTAGAGTTGAAGTGGACTGAGGTGGAGATGAACCTTTTCTGGAACATTTATGAAAGAGATTAAAACACAAAAGCTCCTAAAGACGGTTTCTGTGGTGCCGTCTACACGTGTCCTTATAGGAAACTAGATCCTCTGGACTGATTCAGTCTTATCTCAGCTGTAGTCAAATCACTCTTAAAATCTCATGTATTTCAGCAACATCACCAGAGCCTAGAGCAGCAGCAGCAGCAGCGTCTGCAGCAGCAGCAGTAGAGTCTGCAGCAGCAGTAGAGTCTGCAGCAGCAGCAGAGTCTGCAGCAGCAGCAGAGTCTGCAGCAGCAGCAACAGCAGCGTCTGCAGCAGCAGCAGAGTCTGCAGCAGCAGCAGCAGTAGAGTCTGCAGCAGCAGCGTCTGCAGTAGCAGCAGCGTCTGCAGTAGCAGCAGCGTCTGCAGCAGCAGCAGCAGTAGAGTCTGCAGCAGCAGCAGCAGTAGAGTCTGCAGCAGCAGCAGAGTCTGCAGCAGCAGCAGCAGTAGAGTCTGCAGCAGCAGCAGAGTCTGCAGCAGCAGCAACAGCAGCGTCTGCAGTGTCTGCAGCAGCAGCGTCTGCAGCAGCAGCGTCTGCAGTAGCAGCAGCGTCTGCAGCAGCAGCAGCGTCTGCAGCAGCAGCAGAGCCTGCAGCCTAATTCCATGTGTTATCAGAAGCTCAGCAGCTCACGATCCGACGCTTCATCACTCCAGAGCTTTTAACTCGCTCACATTCTGCCCGTCAGAGATGAACGCCACGGCGAGCAAAGCAGCAGCTGGAGGGAAGTCACTGAAATCACAAAACTAACCCTCTATTTTTATTAATTAAAAATGCTTTAAAAAAGTTCAAGGAAAATACCAGAAAGCAGCATCCCTTAACAAAAGTACTTTGAGTTCTTTTTATGAAGTATTCCACAATAATACTAGAGTATTGACAGTGTACATGTAGTATAGTTAGAATGAATACTTCTTCAGACTGAATGGGAACCTTTTAAGTTTACAATAACAGTAAACTTCTTTAGTAGTATACTTGTCGTACACTGACTAGTTTTCCTCAGATGTCATGAATTGATCAGCTCTGATTATTCCGTTTTCTTTAAACTGCAGAACAAAACAAAAGAACAGATTTTAGTTTTACAGTTAAAGTTCTACTTTCTCATTTTCAGTTTAGCAAAAATACTTTGAAACTAAATAACTTTGACAAAAAAACCCATAATGGGTGAAATACTAAAATAAGTTTTTCCTTAGTTTTTCCTTATTTTCAAATGGTTTTGGGAAAAAAAGCTCAAGAAAAATAATCAGAAAGCAGCATCGCTTAACAAAAAGTAGAACACTTTGAGTTCATTTCATTAATTATACCTGAGTGTAAAGTATCTGCAGTAATACTACAGTACTGACCATGTGTACTTGTACTGAAATAAATACTTCTTTAGATTAAATTAGAATATTTTAAGTTTACAAAATAGTATAAACTTCAAGTATCTTACCTAAATATTAGAAGTAGTTGTTCAAGTAGTACTTGTACTGAAGTATAGTTTCTGCTGTGAATTTGGATGTAATTAGTGACACAAACCCAGTTTGAGGAACAATGACCCTTTGACTGTAAAGTTGAAGAAACATAAATGTTTGTCATTTTGAATAATTTAAAAATGTTTTAGTAGTATTAAGTAGTACACATTATTTCATTATGAGTACTTGAGTATAATCCTGTAGACCGTGTATATCATTGAATTCTTCTTCAGACTAAACCTTTGAAGTTGACAGTATCAAAAGTCCAATCAAGTACACACTACAGTACACGGAAGTACTTTTACTGAGGCGTTTTGGATGTGAGGCTCCAGCGCGGCTCTGTTGGCGCGCGCGCCGCGTGCACTGCTGCGGAGCTGCTGTTTAAATCGATCTGCGGTTCTGCTGACGGTTCCTCAGCGTCAGCGGGGGTTTCCCACATCCCCCCGGCCCGGCCCGGCCCGGCCCGGCCCGGCCCCGCATCTGTGAACCTCATCATTATTTACCCATCAGCCCGCATGCCGCGCACGTTGCGCTCTAAATAGAGCTTTATAAATTCCCTCTTGGAATTATATGGATTTCACAACATGAAACCCGAGGCTGAGGAGCTGCAGAGCCTGACGTGCAAATGATAAAAACCCGCGCGCGCATCCAGATTCCCGGTACAATAACGGAAACCGCATACCTACCGTTCCGTACAACCTCCCGCGGCCGTTCATCGCCACGAACATCTGACTCCTGACTCCGTAGAGGCTCACCACCCCCCGCTCCACCGTGGAGATCTCGATCAGACCTGAGGAGGACACGGACACGTTAGACCGGAAACGAGCCCCCCACCCCCCGTCACGGTGACTGGAGCATCAGCATCTCTGCGTCTGTGGGTGTAACCTTGCAGGTTGCTGCGCCGCGTGCCGCGCGCGCCTTTGTTCTGCATCCAACGCAATCAAAGCGCAATTACCGGCGCGAGCGCTTTGGGCGCGCGCGTCCGCGGACCGCCCTCACCCTCACCGCTGCGTAAAAATAAGTTGTGTCTAAAAGCGTCCGTACATTCACGACCCGCTAGAGGGGGGGGGGGGGGGGTGCTGATGGAGACTCGTTCCTAATAGGTGAGATTTTCCCGCGGAAGACGGTGAACTGTCGGGTGAGATGCGGGCACGCAGACGCGCCGCAGCTCCGCGCTCGCGCCCGGGCTGTCCGGTCCGCGCGGAACTCACTGTACTGGTTCTCCTGGTGCACGCCCGTGATCCGGCCGTCGGGGAGGACCTGCAGGTGAAACCCGATGCCCACGTTGCAGTAGAGCCTCCGCACTCTCTTGATGCCCAGCAGATAGTCGCTCTCCCAGCTCAGCTCCGGTTTCTCCCCGGAGATCCCCAGCACGGAGCGGGAGAACAGGCTCTCCCACCGCTTCTCCAGCAAAGTTGCGTTGGTCCGGCCGCTCGGTAACGGGTGCGCGGACGCGAGCCCGAGCAGGAAGCCCAGGAGGACCGCGGCGGTCAGCGTCCGGTGCGGCGTGCCGGCCTCGCGGGACATACTGACGAGGAACCTTTGCGCAACGGCCGTCCGGTTCACCTCCGGGCCACGTGGTGGAAATTAATGAGCCTAAAAATACCGCTCTTCTTGTTTTGCTTCCTTCGGCATGCCGGCGGCGGGTTATTTTGGGCTGCTGAGCGGGTCGGAGGCGCGAGCGGAGACGGGAGAGCGCGCGGCGGAGCTGCAGGTGATGGTGGCGGGGATGCTGGTGATGTTGGTGCTGGTGATTACCATGTTTTGTAGCTCCTCCGCGCGCCCCTCTCTCACGCGCACGCTCCCGTGCTCTCTCTCTCCCGTGAGTTCGGGGAGCCCCTCCGGGCACACTCTCACCCCAAACCTCACCCGACCTCTCCGAGGGATGGCGTCCCGATGACGTCATGATGACTTCATCACTGGGGAGAAGACGCGCGAGGCGTGAACGGAGGGTTGCGGGGGGTGGGGGGGTCACGTGTCAGTCAGAGCGTTTCCTTATTTAGAGGGAGGGGGTAGAAAGAGGCCCGCCGGTCACCGGAGAGCACCCCCCCCACCCCCGCCGTTCAAAACTTTTCCCAACAAATTCAGCTGGTGCGCAGGCGCAGCGGGACACCTGCAGCAAACGATCCAGGGTTCAAGACCTCACGCGCGCATCCGCCCTTGAGCAGTCCACCCCCCGCCACGGTGACGTGTTTCTCAGCCCCCCCTCCCTGGCTCCATGCGTCTTGGAAAAGGCGCCGCTCGTCGGTTCACAGCGCGCGTGCCGCCGGCGGCTCGTCCGTGCGTCAGCGGGACCAACGACGGTGCGCACCGGCGCGCACCAGTTCCTGCACATCTCCAAAAGGTGGCGCTATTTCCATGGAAACGCATCAGCAAACTCAGTCAGGAGATACTTCAACACAAAAAGAATCTCACAGAAGAGTCTGAGCAGATCCTCCTCAGTCGTTTTATTTGGTGTGAATCAGCTTTTGGTCAAACCTGAATGCATCAAAGAGACTCGAACAGCTGAGATGCTGTAAACAAACATCTGCAGGCCTTCAGTCTTTTGGCACTTTAGTATTTGACAAACACGACGCATAACGGTACACAAACCCCCATAATGCACTTCATTCCACCAAACACAAATCAAGTCTTCAGTGCAGACACACTGCAACCAGAGTGAAACTGATTTTAAAAAAGCCCCGCCCACTCTGGAGGTCCCAGATAAAGCATCTGAAATAAGTTACAGCTTTAAAGAAGCAAATCTGTAGAAATAATTTATCCTTTTCACAGAAACAGCCTTCAGCCCCGCACCTCCGAAAGATGCCAAAGAGTTTCAAACAGACAAAAGTTTCATAAATAAATACATATTTACAAAAGAGGTTTGGAAAAAACACATCCAGGCACTTGATAATTAGCTTTTTCTTCCATTTCATATTAAAACATCCCTGCTGTGATTCACCTGCCGCCGTCAGACAGGTGTGGAGAACCGTCTGAGCTAACACACGTGAAGGTCGAGGCTGTTCTGGTTCAGTGAGACGAACTGCACACGCTCACACCTAAGAACGACTCATTCACACTGTCCTCCACGGACATGAACGCCGCGTGACCCGCGTTCGTCGTTTTCACCTTTTTATGGAATCGAATAAAGAGACCGTCGACGATTTACCACCAACCTCCATAAACTCATCTGATTGGTCTAGACCAGGAGTGTCAAACTCAATCACAGGGGCCAAAATCCAGAACACACCTGAGATCCTGGGCCGAACCGGATCAACATTTATGAAACACTCTGAAACTACATTTTTAAAAATGTAACTTTAAATAATTATGAACTAGATATTCAGCATTACCTGTGATAATGCTAGTGTGAATGCTGGAAGCTGAATTTGGCAGCTGAAGTCGCTGAAATTGATAGATAAAAATGCTGAAGCTGATAGCCAGCTAGAATATTAACTAAATGCCAAATTATTCTAAAAAAAAATAAAAAACAAAACTTATTTTAGCCAAGACAGCTAGCATGTATCTGAAATATTAGCTAAACTCCAAAGTAGACAAAATAATCTCAGTAAATACCAAAATAGTCCAATTATCAGAATGACAATTTTTAAAACGTTAAAACTGTAACTTTTTACCATAATTCTGAATAATAAAAGACAGGAATATTATTCCAGAATAAATCAACTTAAACCTTAAATAACTTTCAATATTTTTCTCTCCATAAAAATATATATTTTGCCAAAATTATACAAATTTATAAATGAGCTCAAGATAACATCGGGTCATTAATAACAATAAAATGATCTGGAGGGCCGGATAGAATTACTCGGAGGGCCGGATCCGGCCCCCGGGCCTTGACTTTGACACTTGTGGTTTAGATTGTTATAAATTAAATATTCTCTGAAGAGTTTACAGAAGGTGGTTTTTCTGAGCAGGTTGGAGGCTAAAAAACTAAAGATATTGTTTTAAATAGTCTGAGTAACTGACGGAGTTTTCTGCCTCGGCCGCCATGTTTACGCCTCAACAGGCTGCCTAATTACACTCCCATAGGGATCAATAAATGTGTGTTTGTGTGTATAAAAATATTGTCTACAGATGGCACTATTTGTTAACAGGGATCAACTAAAGTGATGATGAACTCCAGCATGACATCAGTGCAGCTACAGAAACGGTTTACTCGTCGTGGAGAGCATCCAAGTTCAAAAACATCGAACCTGAACAACATTTCAAATTTGAAACCAGAACTTCAAGTCGCTGCATTAAGGGTGTCTGATGAGGGATGCTACAGCTAAGCATTATGGGAAATGTAGGATACTGCATATGGAGCTGGAGTTTTTTTAAAGAAGTCATCACCATTCTAAAATTAAAAACGGAGCAAAACTATCTGAGATTTTAAAGTGTGGAGAGCTCAGGAGGAAGTTATTTTGGAAAGAAAAGTTTACAGTTTTTTGTCTGAAGATGGGCAACAAATACGTCATAAAAATGACTTCAACACCTTTCAGCCGTCTGACCTGCACGCACAGCTGAGGTCACTGACTGTATATGAGAACTGGACTGAGCGAGTGATGTCACTCTTCTGGCTACGTCACTTCAGTTGCTACTTTTTGGCAAAAAAGACGCCGACATGTTGGAGCCGACAAGCAGTGATTGGTCAGAGTTAATGTTTCTATGGCAACCACCCTCACCAATCAGGAGAGAGATTGGAAGGTCACACCCCTAAGGTGGGTTACATGAAATCTGTTTCGAACATTGGATGTGGGAGGCAGTAGGCTCCGCCTACTTTCATTAAAGCACCTGATTGGCCAGGTTATAACGTGAAGTCTATGGGATTTTGGCTTCTTGGAACCACTTCCTGTTTGGAGCACAAGGGGGGAGGAGTCAAGCTGTCCAGTGATTATAGTCTATACTTGGACGTGGGGGCCTGTAAACTCCACCTACTTTTTTTGAGGCATCTGACTGGCCATTTTATAAATTGAACTGCAGGAAAAATACAAAGAAAAAAAAGGATTTTCAAACATGTAAAAAGGAAAAGAATGATCAACAATGGTTTCTCTGACCAATAGAGTTTGGCTTCTTGGAGCCTGTTTGGAACATGAGGGGGGAGGAGTTACTGGGTCCAGTTATCATATACAGTCAATGGCTGAGGGCGACATGTTCACTTGTAAACGGCACGTCACCCAGCGGTCGAACAGAAACTTCTTCCCAACAATCCAAAGGTAAAAACGAGCCGAGTTCCTCGGAGGAACAGGAGTGCATCGCCGCGCCCCGTCTGTAGCAGCTTCAGGATCCTGACGCCATCGTCTGAACGTCTCAGCGGCTGAGGTCTTTTTGGTCAAAGACGATGTGATTGGCTAGGTAGATGGCCACAGCGCCAAAGATGGCGGAGCAGGCGATGTAGGCGGTGACGGAGCGGGAAAACTGCACGATCATCCCCATGAAGAGGGAGGGGAACACCTGAGAGAGGAGGAAGGTGCTGTCTAGGATGGCGAAGTCCAGCCCCACGCCGCGCCTCTCGAATGCCGACTCGGCCTCGTCCGGCTCAGCGGCGCCGGGGTGGTTAGGCGGGCCGTTCTGTTGGAAAGAGGCGGGGCTGAAGAGGGGCTGCTGATCCGGAGACCTCTTTTTAGGGTTCAAACCGCCGCCCTCTTCATCCTCCTCCTCCTCCTCCTCCTCTCTCACAGCAGTCAAATACCCAGAATCCCGCTTGGCCGTTACTCCATTCTCACGCTTGTTTTTGGCGATTCTCTTTGGCATGTAGACCTGGAATGAGAAACGCCGGTCAGTTATGAAGGTTTGTTCCCGACTCCGCCCCCCTAATGACCTCCTGACCGAACCTCCTTCTCCTTGTGGTAATGGCAGGTGAGAGTGTAAGGCAGAGTCTGCAGCGTGGCGTAAGCGTAGCCCGTGAGTGATGTCATGGCGGTGACCACAACCACGCTTTTGGACAAGCAGATGACCAACGCGGAGACGGTGAAGCTGGACATGCTGCTCAGGTAGACCCATCGGGAACCGAAGTGGCGAACCAGACGCCTCATGATGAGAGAGAAGAAGGTGGAGGTAGCACACTGCAGGAACAGGCCCAGACTGCCCACACGGATCCCTGCAAACACACAAATAACCGAACCAGTTCAACAGCTCAGAGTCACGAAGGACGTCCTGAATGTTCCGGCGTCATGGAACCGACATGAACTGCAGACAGACTCACAAAATGAGTCGAGGAACTCAAACTCCACCTTTTGGTTTGTTTTTTTACTAAAACAAAATGTCAAGTTTCCCCAGATATGATTCACAATCTAAACGGCTGATAGGAACTCTGATGACCCAGCATTCTAGCAGCACTTAAACACATCGTTTCTGGACGAATCTGTAGACGGGAGAAGAGTCTCGCATCAGATTTGTGCGTAAATGAGGTTCTGTGTGCGTAACAAGTGGTTTGTGAGGACGTTTTAAAGATTTGTTTATGTTGTTAGTTTCAAGCCGCTGACATTCTAAGTTGTACGTGTGGATTTTACTGTTTCTGAGATTTTTGTTCTTATGCACAAAATATATTTTATGAGTTACAAATTAAAAATGAATCTATTTTCTCTCTGTAAAAAACTCTTTTGTTGTTAACGTTGTTACTTTGTGTAGATGTACTTCATTTGGTGCAGCGTTGGTGGGGGGTCAGTAAGGGGTCAGTAAGGGGTCAGTACTCACACCTCATGACTAGATTTTGGCGTAAGGATGTACTACTACACCGTTATTTGTACATTATTAGTACATCCAAATCTCTAGGATACACTTGGCACACGCACGACAGCGGTTTCATTTTCATGACGTCCCTTACCCTGGTAGCTGTTCTCCTTTAAGATGTTCTTCTCTGCGACTCTCAGGGAGCACATGACTGAGGCTTTGTCAGAACCACCAAAACCTAAAGTTCTAATAGATTCTGTTTGTCTCGGACCGTCACTGTGTCCAACACATTCTCATTCCCAACTCCTCACATATGAACACATGGTTACGAACCCTCCGCGTCACTGTTTGATGGTACCGGGCGTGGACAGAACCTCTGGACACGGCCAGTACCGGTACCCTGACCCTAGCCTGGTCTGCATCTGCTACAGAGTCCAGAACCGGTACTGGTTTAAGGTTAGGTTTAGGATACCGGTGCGATCCCGTCCTGGTACCGGTTATTTAACCAGAACAGCCAGCACGTCAAAACGAGGAGCTGAGGACAGAAATGTCCATTTTTGACCCGGTGGACCTGAGAGTCTCGGGGTAACTCGGTACGATCCAGGATTCATGGCTCACGATACTGATAGTATCTTGATATGGTAAACATTGCAATAATCATTACATTAGGCTGGTATCTATGATTATTACTATTTTTAAAACAAATATGTATTTTTATTTTTAGAATAATTTAAAACACAATATGTTAATGTAATGGCCTTTCCAACGTTAAAATGATCAATAAATACTATCATGTCTCGACAATAATTACATACATTTTAAAGTAACTAATAAAGCTCCAGTTTAGAACCAACATGTAGAGTCTATCAAATGGTCTTCTCACTTCAAAAATTCATAATGCTGCATTTTAATTCATTTGACATTTTATCTCATAATTTATGATTATTAAGGAACGATAAGTTTCATACCTCATCAACCCCATGACACGCTGGACATGTTAACCCAAATAGAGTCTGGAGGCTTCGAGTTCCTCCCTCTATGCAGATGAACCTTCAGCGTTTGAGTCTAAACGTCTGTAGAGTTCATGAACATCAGGAGACAGGACAGCGCTGATGTTCTGAAAGTCCCTCTCTGTCCTACTGGATGCTGTTCTCAGCTGAAGCTCCCAAAAGTCTGAAACACGTTAAACGGGCCGGTCTTCCTCCCGGGTTCAGTCCGGCTCCGTGACCGGGCCAGACTCCAACAAAGGAGGAACTTCAAGTCCAAACCGCAGAGGAAGGAGCCATGAATTCCTTTGCTGAACAGGATCTATGTAGGATGAATTCCTTCGTTTGCTTCATGCCAGATCCATTAAAATGAAGAAAGATTTTAAGCTCATTATAGATCTCTTTGTCTGTGTTAGAAACCATCAAAACACTCCAAAGATCTCAGCAAACAGAGTTTTCATGTTTTTCTGTAAACAAAAGACTCCTCAGAGTCTCATAAACACGCCGGCCGGATCCAGCTGAACTTGTGGTTTAAATGAAGAGAAAATTAGAAAAGATTGAATTTCATGTTCTTAAAGAGTCATCAGACCAGTCTGAGTATCGCAACACAAGCCGTTCTCATGTTCATTAACACACTGGAGCGACTGGAGTTGATCAGTGGAGACAGCAGAGACTTCATCCGTCCGTCCAACATAAAAACATCTCCACGTCCAACAGCAGCACAGCCACACCTACAGGAGGTCAGAAACCGACGCCAACTACCTCTGACCTGTAACGCTCCTCTGGAGGAAAGATGAACACTCGGAAGAATAAATATCTCTGCAAACAAACTGGCAATAAAAATCGTCTTATTTCAGATGAAATAAACCAAACTCAGACTTCCAGCCTGCAGCATTTTTCCATCTACCCGACTTCAAAACAACTTCTGGATTCTTCGACATTGTTTCTGTCTGAGCGTCACGATCTATGTACGGATCCATTATGAGGGGATTTTTGTGTCACCATATTAAAGCAGAAGTCACAGTTTTGAGATCAAATTTTTATAAGTTGCAAACTTAATATAAAGTGTTAAGAAAATAAAAAAAATCATAATTTGCAACTAAACATATTTAACACTTGCTTTCAAAAACTTATTTTGTTTTTGAAAAAAAGTTGCATTTGCAAACTTTGTTTTCAAAAAATATTTTTGCGCTTGAAAAGTTTTTTCAAGACTTTTTTTTGCATTTGCAAACTTTTTTCATTTTCAAGAAACGTGTTTGCAAAAATGTTTTTGTTTTCAATAAATATTCTGTGTTTGCAACCTTTTTTTGCTTTCAAGAAATAAGAAAAAAGAAGACATTTTGCAAACAAACATTTTTTAAAGGCAAAATAAAGTTTTTGAAAGCCAATATTAAATATTTTCATTTGCAAATTATGAATTAATTATTCTTAACACTTTACATTTTGTTTGCAAATTAGAAGACTTTGATTTAAAAACTGTAACTTTTGCTTGCAATATACTGGCACAAATATCCCTCCATAATCCATCAGGTGGTGAACTTGTGAATTCAATTCAGAATTCACAAGTTCACCATTTGGCTAAATATTGATTATTTTTTAAAACTTTCTTCACAAATAGGTTAAACAGATTTTTTTTAAATTCTTCATAATTAGGTTCAAAATTAATTCATGTTTACATTTCCTGCACAAACTAGTTAAATTATTTATTTTAGAAAAAAAGTAAATATCAATTTCTTTTCAATATTTCCTTCGTAAACAAGCTAAGTAAATATATATATATGAAAACTTTTCTTAATCAATTGATTAAATATGTGTTTTTCTTCATAAATTGGATAAAATATTTATTTTAAAAAATTCCTTAAACTAGTTAAATATGATTAATTTAGAAAAGTTTCTTTACAAATTGGTAAAATAATTTTCAAAAATGTATTTTAAAAATGTAAGCATATTTAATTTCCTTCATTAAATAGTTAAATATTGAATGATTAAAAAAAGTATTTCAACTGGGCAAATATTTTTTCTTTTTTTTATTTACTTCATCAACTGATTCAAGTTGTTGCTTCATAAGTTGGATAAAAATATTAAATTATTTTAAAAAAATGAATTGGTTACATGATTAATTTAGAAAAGTTAATTTTTTTTAATGTGCTTTAAAAATGGGTTAATTATTAATTTATTTGTTAAATTCCATTTTATTTGATAATGAAAAAAACTTTTAAGGAACTTTTCATTAAATGTAGAATTCTTCCATCAAAAACGGATTGAAACAAATGAATTTGAGGAAACTACAATCAATCATTCAGATCAATCATTTGGATGTCTGGCTGTTCAGTTCTGAGGAAACATCTGGATTGTCCTCTGTGAAGATCAGCCCTCATGAATCTACGCCGTCGAGAAGTTTGATGACAAACGTTTGAATTTACTGGATGAAACGACCTCTGACCTTCATCGTATCGCTGCCTGGACGCACTCCCCGGCGATGCGCTCGGCACGCCCTCGTACAGTCCTTCCCCCACGAAGTCGGTGTAGAAGAGCATGAAGGACATGACGGCCATCCAGCTGCAGAGCTGAGCCGCGCACAGCTGCTTCATCACGCGGGGGACGTGGCAGTAGCTCCGGAAGATGGCCGGCGTCATGACCCAGCAGGTCCTCAGGAAGCAGAGCAGAGGCCCCGCCTTCAGCAGCCTGGGCTTGCGCCTCAGCGGGTGACAGCACCAGCGGGGGGCGCTGCAGTGGCCGGCCTCGGCCGCGCCGCTCCCCGGTTCCAGCGGAGAGGCGAGATTCGCCGCGCTGGCGCCGTGGACGGGCTCCTCCGACACCGTCATGGTGATGAGCACGCTGGACACGAAGATGAGGATGAGGAGCGAGAAGAGGCACTCGGCCTGGCCGCCGAGGTAAACGGACAGCACGCCGCTGCTCCAGTCCAGCGCAGGCAGCAGGTATCCCACGCAGCCCCCCAAGCTGACCATGAAGGAGAACATGGCGAAGGCCTGACCGCAGTCCTCCTCGTCACGGTAGAGGTCGGACAGGAGCGCCTCCAGCGGCGTGAAGCACACCTGACCGCAGAAGTCCAGGAGCCCCACCCCCAGGATGAGGAACCCCACCTGGAGCACACAGGAGGCATGTGGGTCGGTTTACTCCCACCTCAGGATCAACCAACTAGTTAGTTGTGTGATTGCTTAGTCAGCAATCACACTAAAGTGATTCTCCTGCTTCTTCCTGTACGTTTTTCCGCAAACAAAACTCAATCACACTTCAGAGATTTCATCGATTTTATGTATCAGAACGTTCAGCTCCTTCAGGACATCACTGCTTGTATTTCTAATATTTATAAACTTTAGTTTTTGAAATATTGAGCAAAATATGCCCCATAGGAAATGAATGAGAAAGTCTTCAAATGTCAACATTGTAAATAGATCAGCAACAAACCTTTAAAACCGTTCCGCTCTCGTTGGCTTGTTTCCATTAAAGTGGGTCATCTGGACCCACAGACAGTGTTCTGAACTTTATTTATCTTTGACTTTTGAGTTTCACTGATGTCCATGACAGACATAAATCCTGTCCACCTTTGTCCACATTTGATGGAAGGAATCACATCAATATGTGGGCGGAGTCATCTGGACCCAAAGGGAGCGAAGGGTTAAATATATTCATGGGATTTGTTTTCATCTTTATAATAATTGGAAAAAAGTTTACCTAATATTTTAGCAACATGCTAACGTTTTTAGCTAATTTGTTATCTACTGAGATTTTTTAATGCTAATTTGGAGTATAGCTTCCGTTTTAGCAACATGCTAACGTTTTTGAATAGTTTGGTTTACTGAGGAATTTTATGCTATTTTGGAGTTTAGCTAGTATTTATGGAATGAGCTAGCTTTTTTTGGCTAATTTGGTGTCTACTGAGGTTTTGGGGCTAATTTGAGCTACATTGGGCATATTTAAGCAACACACTAAATATTTTTTCAAAGTTGGCTTAAATTGAGGATTTTTAAGCAATTTTAAGATACATTTTTCAGAAATTTAGGTCAACTTCAGCTCTCTTTCATAGTTCTTTAACAAATCTTTCAGTCTTTAGAAAATTTAACATTTTGCAAATAGCTTTTGCATTTTCAGGAAATCCCTTGAGCAATTAAACTAAACTACTTCACCATTTTCAGCAAAAAGCTTCGGCATCTCCGGTGACTCCTTTCAGCCGAAATCCTTCACACTAACATTATTGCAGGAAATGCAGCTCTTTGTCTGATCTGGTAAAGTTACCTGAAAGGTTCGGCCTCTCCAGGACAGCCAGGCTGCCAGGTTGTCGGCGTGAGGGATGATTAGGAGAGCCACGAGCACGCCCAGAGAAAAGAGCCAGATGAACGGCCGCCTCCGGCCGTAAGAGCTGTTGCAGTGGTCGCTGGCCGAGCCAATCAGAGGGATGAACAGGAGGCCGAGGACCGGACCGATACCTGTGGTTACAGCCATCGACAGTACAGGTGACACCAGGAACCATTTAGGCAAGATGTTCTCTAAACAGGTTAGGAACTAATCACACAGAGTGACCATTACCGTAAAAACAAAAAGCAGAAATGTTGAAACCTTCACCGACGACTTTCATAAATGAGGTTTTATTCCATTCAGATCTGGATAAAGGTCAGACCTGCGACACAGTTTCTAGTGGATCTTATTGACTTGGTTTTAGCTTCTGGTTCAGGTTTGTCCACCAGCCCAGCTTCCAGCTGGTGTTTATCCAAACATTTGGAGCGAGTCCTTCTACCAGCTCCAAGTTGAAGACCAGATTCTTTAAAGGGTAACCAAACTAGGGGTGTAGGGGAAAAAAATCGATTTGGCGATATATCGCGATATTTCCTTTGGCAATACTTCCAAAACCTCTTAGCCACATTCATCCTGTCATCACACGGAAATGTTTCTGGAAAGAATTTGCTTTTTTCTTCACTTCTGAAGCACCGTTCAGGTTAATGAACCGTTTAAATGATGGATTTAGCAATCACACTTTTAGAAACCTGTTAAAGCACATTCATTCTATTTTATACTGAAAAATATTTTGTTGTGGAAATCAGACGGCTGCTTTACATTTCAACTTTTTCATTGTTGCTTCTGCATTAGAATGTATACGAGTGTCTTCTCACTCATGTTTATGTTTGTTTATGTACAACACATGGAGCCGTTTTATTCATTTATTTTTCTACATGAAAGGTGTTATAGAAATAAAAGTAATCTGAATGTAGAAAGTCTATGTAGATGCGTGTAAACGCAGGTTTTGAGTTTCGTTGAAAACTTGTGTTCACGTTTAGCTACCCAGGTTTTATTTTCCATAAACGACCAGACGTGCGTCCATTGAACGAGTTACCAGTTAAAACAAGTCAAACTTTGACCAATCAGGGACTCTGATTTGGTAGTGACACAGAGAAACTCACCAAGTTCAAAACGCAAAGACAACTATAGGTGACAGACATGCACTAGTAAACAGGAGAAGAAGAAGCCCCTCCCTGCTTGTCCAGTGTGAATTCTATGGGATAAGTGGCATCATGCCTGATGTGTACGTAGCTTAGCTGTCAGAGCGTGAACGTACACAGTCACCCGTAGAACAAAAAGTGCATGAACGTTCCCAGTTCTTCAGGTTCCCTGAGCGATCCACCATCTTCAGCGTGCCGCCTGCGTACCCGGACAGGTCTGACCATTTCCCCCACAGACGGCCCGTCTCCACCCACTGGGCCAGTTGGGACTAAGACAGAACAAGCAACGTTTTCTGATAAAGTGAACCAAATAAAGAGCAACAGGACTGACATCTGCAGTTGGGAGTGTTGACTTTGTGTCTCATAATGTCTCATAAAACTGTTACTATTGAAACAGTGAAACCCTGAGAGGCCGTCAGCTCAGCTGCTGGACAAGGAGGAAACATACTTTAAAACAATGGAATGAAGAGGCTGTGGAGAGCAGAGAGGGGAAGGTGCATCCATGCGTGTTTACACTCACATCAGTCCATACTTTCAGAGAGCCGGTCAGGAGTTTAGAGAAAGACGAGGACCGCTCCGATGGAGAGCCTAGCCACGCTCGGGCGATTTTTGACACAAATTTGATGCCATAGAATCGGTCGTTCGCTGCAGCAGACGGGATTTGGCCATTTTTTCCTGGATAAGATCCACTGCTTGTCCCACAAATACATGTCTCCTAAAAATGTGGCAGCAGTCAGTATGAGCAGCATTCTACCAACAAAGACATAATTCACTAAACAGTTTTTAATATTTTGTGTTCAGAACTGCAAGATTCCCCTTTTAACACAATCTAACAGTTTCTGGTGTTCAGGACATCAGATAACCCTTCTTCTCTGTCATTTAAATATGTTGATCAGCTGCTAATGTAGATGTTCTAGTAACTCGGACATCTTCAACTCTCAGGGACATGAAAGCAGTGATCAGATTATTCTACGCTGCTGTTGTATCTTCCTTCATTTAAATAACGGTTAGGATAATCAAATGTGTCCAGATTAGACACGGCAGCAGGACTCCTCTGCTGTCCTTCCCAGCAGCCGTGAGATGTATGCGGCGTGAGTGAAAGTGTGTTTTAAAATCCTTCAGGTTCAGACGTACAGCAGGGGTGTTTGGCAAGAGTCTGGCGACTCGATACGTATCCCGATACGTCTAACGATACGATGTGTATCGCGATATATCCCAAGATATATTTTTATATATATTTTTTTAAGAGTATGAGCAGAGTTGAATGTACCTGAATTTCAATGTTTTCTTTGTACTAAAATGGTCAAATTAATTTTATTTAATGATCACAGCGACTGGATCTCATTCACAAGTTGCTTTTACCCAGACATTCATGCTGCTTTTCTGTTGGTACGAAATATTTGCTTTTTAGCGTTATGACAGCTAATGCTATGCATCTAGTTTTTGGTTAGTTCAAAGCTCATGATGGTTAGGATGAGTGTTTTACATCCACTTTGCACGTGACCCGATTGGTCGACTATTGAGATCGTTGGTGGGAGATCCACTCTGATCCATCAGGTCTCTGAACTAGAATCTATTTCTGTGAAGTTCAGCAGAACTTCTGCTCGCTTTGCAGCATTTTGATGGAGGCTCCATGGATGACCTGCTGCAGCTCCACTGCTTCACTCGTTCTTATCTGAGCCGCTGAAGATCCACATCCACGTTTTTAAATGATACCGGCAGCAACGTGGCTCAGAGTTTCGGTTTAGTCCCCATTCCAAGTCAAACTAAGTACTACACGTCTCAAAACGACAGGAACCGCGAGGCTGACTGAACATTTAACAGATCTTCCTGTTGTTTTGAGCTCAGAGCGCTCTGCTGCCAACTAGTGGTCGGAGGTTGGAGTGGAAAACAAAAGCAAAACTGTGAAGGACGCTCATAAATAATGAAATAATTATCGTCATGTCAACATTTTACATCGATACAAGTATCGCCAAACGAAATATCGCCAAATCATTTTTTCCTTCCTAGGATACAGGCTGTCTGTGGGTGAAAGACAGTCAGACCTGTAGTTGTGTAGGTGGCCAGTGTGAAATATAAAGGTCGTAAACGCTCGATGAGCTCAGAGTGTAAATGTTCCTGCAGAATTTCTCTACAGACCTGCTGAGTGAAAGAACACATGAAGTAGGAGAGACGCAGGTCGGTCGCACAGATTTTTACATTTTTTTAAACGTCCCAAATCCTGCGGACCGTAAAAGTGCGTTTGTCTGTGTGTGATGGACCGGTGACCTCTCCTCAGTGACCCTGACCTCATCCTGTGATGCTAGGAATGAGCAAAAGTGACACCTTTGGATGCAGCGGGATCTTCAAAAATCCTCCAGATTCTGTTCATCGTATTACCAAACCTCCAAGTGTCAGAAAAGTCTCATTTTTAAAATCTATTTGTTTTTACCAACTATGGATTATAAAGCTTTTTCCTCATCCCATTAATCCAATAATATATTCAAAATCAAGTCTAGTATATTCTGAGCTGCATATAAAGACCAACAGCATCAGGATTTACAGAGATGTCACTCTTCAGTCAAGGCCACTTCTTTATGCTGTGGAGCTTTTAGGTTGATTTTTATTAGTTTTCCTTCAAACTTTTTGTTTCTATGAGAAGTTTGGTCTCATTATGAACTTGTACAGATTTATAGATGGTGAACTTAAATTTTAAATAAAGTATACTGGCATGTTAGGTGAAAGAAACATGGTTCTTCTAAAGTCTCTTACTAGTAAAATAAACTCAATTTCTCTTTGAGTTTGAATATTTTCAGTCTTCTTTTGCTTTGGTCTTCTTAGTTTTCTGACTGAGTTGAACTGAAGAAAACTTTTAGCAGAGACTGAGACTAAATGTTATTTTTTAGGAGCTGCTTTTTTGGTTTTACTGCTAAATATTCATAAAGCAGAAAATCAGTTTTGATTTGATTTTCTCCAGTTGCAAATGAAAGTATGTAACCCTCGTTTTCTGTATGAAACGGACACATTACAATGACGGAGAGAATCACAGCAAAAGATGTTTTCATGTTTTATTGAACACAATCTTGTGTCCAGTTTATGCATAAAACCAGGTAATCCCAAAGGGTTCACATTTATTTATATTATTAAAAAAAAGACGTTTAAATGTCTGTACACACGTTGGCTAGCATTTACAAATATCAGCATTTTCTATTATTAAAAATACAAAATCATTCAGTCAATCACTCAGTGGTTAATAAAGTTTAATATATGTTGTTATGATTTATGAGAGGAATTAAAAAGAGTTTAAGAAATTAAAAGCTATTAAGAGATGCATTAATGTTACATTATTGTATAGTTAAATTTGACCTTTAATTTCCCTCCTATCTTATATAAAAAACATATTTACTGCAGCAGAAAAACAACCACAAATTATTATTATTAATCGCTTAAAATAAAATCAAAAATGAACCTTTCAGAAACACAATTTTCTGTGTTTCATCCAAATGAACAGATTCTGATTTTGAGTTAAACTTAAACGTATTTATTCTAGTGAGGAGACAGCCTTACCCAACACCATGGTCATGTAGCGCTCCTCCACCCCGGCCTCCAGCAGCAGCGGGGGCACATATGTGATCCCAGCGGCCACACAGATCTCCAGGCCACACGTGAGCGAGTTCAGGAGGACGAGATGCCACTGAGACCTCCATCCAGGCATAGTTACGGGTCCGATCACGTCCTTCCTGTTGGACGTCCACCGTTAGGGGCGGGGGGAGACCGATTAGGTCCCGGTCGGACCAAAGGACTGTGGTGGAAGGACAGCAGCAAAGACACCAGGACGCCTCGGAGAATTCATTCTCGTCTCAGCATCCTGGACCTGCAGAGCGAAGAACAAACACAATGTGGAATAAGAACCGGAGCGGAGGGAAATTCAGCAGGAAAACTTTAGAGGTTTAGAACAAGGAGCAGCACCAAAAGATCATTCTGAAGCCATCAAGAAACTTTCATATTTTTCTTATTTGCATTGAAATATTTTTATTCTCTTTTGCGCCGTCGGACTAAAGCGGAACAAACTGGATTACAGAGACGGAGGAGCAGGTAAAAACGCCTCATTCAGACACGGGAACCACGATAAGAAACAAAGACTGGAAGATCTCCTGATCCACACATAAATGATCATTTTTCAAAACTTTTAAAATAAACAAACCTGACCTCTCAATATCATCAGTGTCTTCTGTGCATTTAAAGACGGTAGCATCTGGTTTATGAAGATGTTTTTGGACAAGCGTCCAGTTTGACCCGCTTGAAAATACGGAGTGGATGTGAATTTGATGCGTTTAAAAGGCAGTAGATGAAGGTTTGAATCATGGTCAGTGTGAACACCTGGATTTGTCCTGAAACAACGAAGACTTTTCTCCCAAAGGTGCGACTTATGTTTGGTTTTCTTCTCCTTGATTAGACATTTTTTTGCTCCTGTGACTCAATACTCCAGAAAATATGGTATTTATTTGCATAAATGCAATGATAGACCTTAGCAATGTCTAAGACGTATGTGTCAAAGTCACGGCCCGGGGGCCGGATCCGGCCCTCCAGGTAATTCCATCCGGCCCTCCAGATCATTTTATTGTTATTAATGACCCGATGTTATCTTGTGCTCATTTCTAACTTCTGTAATTTTGATAAAATGTTTTTTTTTGGGGAGTAAAATATTGAAAGTTATTTAAGGTTTAAGTTGATTTATTCTGGAATAATATTCCTGCCTTTTTATTATTCAGAATTATGTTAAAAAGTTATAATTTTAAAGTTTTAAAAATTGACATTCTGCTAGTTTTTGGGATTATTTTGGCATTTACTAAGATTTTTTGGATTTTAGTTAATATTTCAGCTGTTTTGGATAACCTGAGTTTTTTGTTTTTCAGGCTTTTTTAGCATTTAGCTAATATTTTAGCTGCTATCAGCTTCAGCGTTTTTAACTATCAATTTCAGCATCTTCAGCAGCCAAATTCAGCTTCCAGCATTCACACTATCATTATCACAGGTAATGCTGTATATCTAGTTCATAATTATGTTAAAAAGTCAAGTTTTTAAAGTTTTAAAGATGTAGCTTTAGAAAGTTTAATAAATGTTCATCCTGTTCGACCTCAGGTGTGTTTTGGATTTTGGTACTCCTGGTCTAAGATAAACTGAATATTTAACCACAAATTGCTAATATAAGAAGCGTCTTGGTGAAGTTTTAAAAATCATATGAATTTATCGTTTGTGTTGAAGAGTTGAACTGAAGTGAGTTGAACTTGTTTTCTGATGGGATGACTTTGCATTTTGATGAAGTTGATAAAACTAAAGTCAGTTTTCCATCCAGAATCTGTGGATCATCTCCCAGCTGGTTGTGCGTCAGCAGCCTGGAGCTGACGGTAGATCAGGTTTCTGAAATACTGAACATGGGTCACCTCACAAAACCAGGACCTCAATGAAACGTTCTGATGACGAAGCTTCTAAAAATGAGCTGCAATAACCTGTGTGAACTACAACAAATGGCTTTTGTTACGTCCTCCACTCCATCTGAGACGTCATCCTATACAGTCATTCTTCTCATTGACAGTACTGGACCTTCTCCACTCCATCTGAGACGTCATCCTATACAGTCATTCTTCTCATTGACAGTACTGGACCGTCTTCATTTCAGTAATTACAAACATCAAATGACAAAAGTTCTTCAAACCCGTTCAGCTGCACACAGACTGAATTAGATTGATAGTTTTCCTGTTTGACGGGATAACAAATGAATTAGTTCATGAACACAAAGAAATTCTGATTATGGGATAAAAAACTTTGTCGTGTATTTTTGTCCCTAAAACTCAGCTGGTTTAAAGAAGCTGAAGGCCTTTAGAAAGAGAGTCCTGGAGGCTCTTGAAGCATCTTCAGACCAAGTTAACTACTGACATCACCATCTGCTCAGGACTCGTTTCTCCAGCAGAAAGAAGCAGCAGTCGTTATAAAAATCCGTGTTCACGTTGGCAGAGCAGCATCTTTGCCGTCCATCTGTCCTCTCAGGCACCGAAATAGATGAATTATCCATCAACATGGCTGACCACGATACGGCGTTCCACCACGCCGAGGCTCTGAGGAGCAGAGTCTGAGGGCCACAATAAATCAAGAACAACGTCGTGAGCGTTCAGCACCAAAAAGACACTTTTTAAAAATCGGTGAGACCAAAACTTTATCCTCTGTAGTTCCTTGTTTCAGATGTCGACCTCATTGGATTTAATCTTGTTTTAAACTACTGAAGGACAGAAGCTGCAACATCTTAATATCTCTTTATTATTATTCCTTATTTATTTTCCAAAACATTTTTTCAGTTGTAAAAACTGAATCACTCTTTCAGTAATTGAAGCAATCTTGGTATTAAAACTCGTTAAGAACATTCAGCTTGTGTTTTTGGTATTTGTACATTTTACCGTTTTTAAGATTTTATGCAATTTTTCAGCCCCATTGAAAAGAAGGATTTGTACTTTTATTTATGCAATTTTAAAATTTTACACAATTATTAAAATGTTATGCAATTATAAAAAAATTCCATTAATCTTGCCCATTTTTTTACGTAATTCCTCAAATATTTGTGCACTGACTGCAAATTATGCAGGTTTTGTTTCAAAACGTTCTGCATGTTAAGGACATTAATGGAACTGAGGTTTTTATAGCTAATTTGGAATTTAGCTAATATTTTAGCACCATGCTAATGTTTTTGGCTAATTAGATATTAAAATATTAAATTTTTTTTAGATTCAAAAACAAAAAAAAGATTTTAAACTGAAAAAGTTTTGAAATTGAAATTTTGAGTTTTGAAACCTAAAAAAGAACAGAACATTTGAAGATGAACACAGTTTATTCATAAAAGTTCATTTTAGAAGAGCAAAACCTTTTGGACATTTTATTTTGTTTTTGGGCCAAACACCAATATTTTTTTCAATTTGTTTTATTTGGGTTTCAAATAATATTGGCCCTAATTTAGCTCCGTATAATACCACTCTAATTAGACTCTCACCAGTTTTGTTTTTCTTATTGTTCTCAAAGGTTTTTCTAAAATTATTCTGTGTGCAATAAGCAGTGTCTCTGTTTTAATTATTATGATATGGTAAAACTTTATTGACACAAGAGCTGATATCATTCTTATAGAAATTTTAATGAGAGAAAACAGCAAAAATAATCATTAAATTGTCATCATAAGTCAACATAAAAACTCCTGTAAGTAAACAGAATGTGTGGATTTTCCTTTGGAACCAGTAATCAATTAAAACAGTAAATAATAATACTTAAACTTTATTTAAACTTCAACTACAGATTTGCTGTATTGTTATATTGATTAAAAAGGAAGAAAAACAAAATGACGGTTATGGTGCAGAGTGAGTTAGTTAGATTCTTGCACCAGTAGCATTTGGCCAAAAAAATCTTAGTAAATACCAAAATAATCCAAAAGTGCCAATTTATATCTATATCTAATTTTTAAAACTTTAAAACTGTAACTTTTTAACATAATTCTGAATAATAAAAATGCAGGAATATTATTCCAGAATAAATCGACTTAAACTTTAAATAACTTTCAATATTTTACTCTCCATAAAAATATATTTAGTCAAAATTATACAAGTTAGAAATGAGCTCAAGATAACATCGGGTCATTAATAACAATAAAATAAAACGATCTGGAGGGCCGGATAGAATTACCTGGAGGGCCAGATCCAGCCCCCGGGCCGTGACTTTGTACGTGTGATACATGTTGTGAATGTCCCCTAAAATGTAACTTCAATAATCTTAGACGTATCTCGTGAGGTAACGAAAGTTCATATTCTGAACAAATGCTGAAAGTTTCTCGACTTTGAGACTTCAGAGAAACTGAAAGACAATGCTGCAGCGTCAGCAGTCTGGACCAATCAGAGGCCAAGGTCACATTTCCCATCCGTCAGATCTGATTCCCTCCCGGCCTGGACTCTGAAGGACACCCATCGGGGGACCGGCCTCTTTCCCTTCTGCATGTCTGCCCACAACATCTTCCCGACCCCTGAGGTCAGCCGTATGTCTGACCTGCATTCTTATCGCAGCCTTCGCACATCTCGACCTACAGCTGGTTATGCCTTCGTTAAGCTTCATGCCTTTGACTGCAGCTCCAGCTGACTGTGAGTCAAACTTTCTCAGAGAAAACACAAGAGGGTAAAGAGG
This sequence comes from Oryzias melastigma, assembly GCF_002922805.2. Classification (NCBI taxonomy): domain Eukaryota; kingdom Metazoa; phylum Chordata; class Actinopteri; order Beloniformes; family Adrianichthyidae; genus Oryzias; species Oryzias melastigma. The sequence goes on along the minus strand of NC_050517.1, from coordinate 30,601,048 downwards.
GGAATCACTTTGAATATTGTGCTCCAAAAACTGTCTTTGGGTGGTCAGGAGAAAGACCACAAAGAAAATCATCAACCCTGAATCTATGCCTCCAAACTCCTCAGAAGATCACATGTTCAGACTGTTGAATTTGTAGGGATAAGCGCATAAACACATGCGCTCTCACTATATTCTGGTCATGGTCTTCATCTCCCGGCTGGTTTGCAGACACAGATCCATGCCAGCTCACAACCGTCCCTGCTTACCGCCGCGCTTCAGCTCCACAGAGGATGCGACCGTGGCGAGATGGAAAGAGGTTACTTTAAAGAGGTCTCCCTATTCAAGAACGGCGCCTCTCCTCAAAGAGAATCCTGTCCTAATGACTCAGAGTGGTGTTCAAATACAAAAGAGGCTTTGTGGACATTGTTGTGTCGGGAAAAGTAATGTTTCAGATCTATCAACCGTCATTCACCGAGGAGCGTGTCCTGAGGAGAACCCTACCTGCAGATACCTGCGTTTAATTCATGATTTATCTCAGCAGGAATGTTTCATCCATGCTTCATGCAGAAAGAAGATTCTGGTTCACCCTGAAAGGGATCAAAGAGGGAAATGATCGATTATTAGATTCATCGATTATGGTGCATTCTGAACCGTCTTGTGAATTTTAAATAATTGAAAAACTATTATAATTTAAAATAGTGTGGAGTGATTAAGAATTTTTTAATATCACAATTTTTTTTTTTACGTATGTGATAATGATATTTATCATGATATAAATCTAATAACCATATTTGTCGAATTTGAGCTCACAGAAACGTGATGGTGTCTCCAGTTTTAGAAGGAGCGTGCCTTCTGCACAATTTGCACTAAACGTTATTCTGTTTCTTGTCAGATTTTAAATCACTTAAATACCTCCACACAGGAGCTGAAATTTGATTTTGATTCACTGGCCAAGTTGACTGGCAGATTGAAAATAAAAAAAATCTCCTAAAATATAAATCTATCTTACTCACTATTTTGTCATTTTTCTGATTTTTTTTAATGAAATGAAATTGCATTAAAGTAATTTATAAATGTCATGAACACGTGTTTATTGTCATCTAACTGTAGACTCTAATGCACTGGAGACATGTGAGTTCTGCCTCCTGGTGATCACATTATAGTCCAGTACGATGTCACACAAACTACATTTCTAACAGACTGAGAGCATTTACCACATGAACAGCAGGTGTGCCCGTTACCCAGGATTAATTTCTACACCTGTTCATTGTGTGTTGGATAAGTTACGGTGAGTGCTTACAGAAACGAGAGGACGAACATTTTTGGTCGACTGGCTCACCGAGCGCTCCTCGACTCTGAGATTTCAGATGGGACACCCCTACAGGTCGCCCGTTTTTTGCCTGTAGTTGTGACTGATGCTTTAAGAACGCCTCCAATCACTCATGATTCTCAGATCTCGTCATTGTTGAGCCTTTTCTGATGGTTGTGTTATTAGCGTTATAGATAAAACCAATGCAGGTGGTTCATAAACTGTTGTCTCATCTTTATGTGTGGACAGCTGTCACCAAGAGGTAAACCATCTATTCGGTTTCTGGAGGAACTCCGTCCTCTGTGAGCGACTCTCTCATCCTGTTATTTTCCTTCACTAGACTCTTAAAAATGATACTACAGAAAACAGCACAAACTGTCCTCAATCGCCAAATAGAATAAATTCAGATTTTGTAATATTTTAGATTTCTTTCAGTTTTTTTGTCCTGAGGGATCTCCTCCTCAGTCCTGCAGTTCTAACTTCAAGAAGTTCCACTCTTCCGTCTCTCACCCCTCCTTTTCTTTTTGCCACTTTCTCAAATATCCATCAGTGCCACATGTTCTAAATCATCCTGTGCCCTGTCATGCTAACGGCTGAGCAAACACACCACGGCAGCACTATTTTTATAAACATACGTTCCCTTTGGTTCTGATAACTAGATAACAGGAGATGGAGCCTCTGTGACTCGGTTCAAATGGAAGGTTAAGTGTTTTATTTGTATGTTTGGTCTGCTCACTTCAAAGACCGTCGAGCGGTACCCGCCCCCCCGCTGGCCCATAATGTCAAACTCACATCCGTCTCTCTGACCCCGACCCGGCCCAGCTCAACAAATCATGTGACCAGCCAAAAGTTTCAAAGGCGTTTCCAGCAGCGGGGGGGCTGCTCCCTGACATCCTCGTGAACTCCGCCGCCTGCTGGTTCAACCAAACGGTCGACCTGTCAGGTACTGTAGAACCTCTGAGCGATGGAGGGAGGTGTGTTTGTATCCATGGTTCTGCTCGGGTTCTGCACTCAGGTTAACGCTGACAGAACCTGGGATGATCCTGCAGGATTAAGAGAATGAGGGGAAGCGCCGCTGATCAATTCCATTGTTTGAGAACTTCATATTTAATCTCATTGGGAAATAAAGTTAATTGAGATTTTTTACCTCAAATAAAACACATCAAGGCTTTAACCCCTTAACGCCTGAATCATTCCCAGCTATGAAAAAAGATATTTACTTATGTTTTTGCTTTTTGGTAATTTTATAGCTAATTTGGTTTGTTGCATATTTGAGACAACAGGCATTAAGGGGTTAATGCTTTTAAAACGTGTTTGCTATAAACTGACTGTACCAACCGAGTTGGATATTGGTGCAAAAAATAGATTCAATTTGATTTAAATTCTGTTTCAATACCAACTTTTTTAACCAATTTCCACATTTTTCTGGACAACCGAGAATGTCAATCATTTTACGTGAAGCTTCGTCATTTATGATTCATTAAGGCACTTTGAGATGCCGTTTAACTAATCATCAATTATTTTTAATGATTAGTCGACTAATCAGGTCATGTGCAAAGTGGATGTAAAGCACACATCTTAACCATCTTTAGCTTTAAACTAACCAAAAATAAAGTCAATGAAGATGATACTTTATTAAACGTTGAATGAATCCTGCAGTCTTTGTCCATTAGTTTATGGGATTAAAACAAAATTAAATCAAATGAGAGAGAGATCAGGAATATACTTTCCATCAAACTCATTTTGACAGGTGACCTTTGACCCTACACCATCCATCAAACTCATTTTGACAGGTGACCTTTGACCCTACACCATCCATCAAACTCGTTTTGACAGGTGCCCCGCCCCTCAAGATGATTAAGAATTTAATATAAATTTTATATATAAAGGGTATATAGGGTCAAAGGTCACCTGTCAAAATGAGTTTGATGGAAAGTGTATTCCTGATCTCTCTAATGAGGTCGGCATCTGAAACAAGGAACTATTTTTGACAAAAGATAAAGTTTTGGTCTCACAGACTCAAATAATGAAAAACAGTAAATTTTTATGTGTTGAACGATCACAACTTTGTTTGACTTTACTACACTCTGACTCCATATAACATAAAGTGACGACTAATGGACTTTTCAATTAGTTGTCTACTATTTTAATAATCGGTTAGTCGACTAATCGTGACAACCTTATTCTGATCAAATTCATCTTTCCTTCTGTAATACCAGCTAACATCTCAATACAAATAGTCAAAAAGAGAGAGTATAATTATAAAAAAATGTAATGACATTACTTGAGGTTTTGTGGCAAAGAGAAACAAAAAACAAACTTAAGTCAAACAAAAATGAGTATTTTTATATAAGTGACATCCAAGTGAACAGGAGTAAGCAGGACTCTTGACTTCATAGAAATCTGTTTCTGTTCATTTCTGAAGTATTCCCTGTTCCTTTGCTACCGTTTCTCATCTCGGTCAATAGGGATGAGTGACATATCGGTGACACTATTGACACCGCTCTGTCTAAAATACAGCGACTGATTCTTGAATGATTCACACACAGTCACAATAATAAAGTTACAGACACAATGAATTCACGTTTGCCATTATACTTAGAAAATACCAGTTTTACGATGGTTGTGTCATTATGTTTTGCTTCAATTAATCCTCACAATCGGAAACGCCGGATGAGGCTGAAATTAGCGTCTGGTTGTTAGCATCCACTGTGACAAATGGAGCACATGTTCATGCAAGACGTTTTATGTGTACAGTTTAAAGTATGTTGTTTTCACTTAGTTTCAACTTATTTTTTGTTGTTTAAAAGAACTTAATTTCAAAGCACTTCCTTTAAATCCTATTATTTTCTAGTGATCTTGAAGGCTATTGCTTTTGTTTGTAACTAACTCATGGTCATTGACTGTTGAAGCTAAATGTATTGATAGTATGTTTGTGTTGTTCTTGGCAGTGTGAAGGTTATTGCATTTTAATTAAAAAAATCTTTAAACTATCTTATTCCAAACACTTAAATATCGGTATCAGGAAATATCAACTATCAGTCACAGTTGCAGGAAAAATATAAAAGTACTATCGGCCCATCCCTACTGGTAAACCTCCTTGGCATCCATACCTTTATTTTGGTCTGCCTTGCTTTAGCAGAGATGCCGACATGGTGGAAAATGACACATTATGATGTCCGCACCACTAAAACAGTTAAAGAATCAACCAAATGTGTCGAACGACGACTTCCTCCACGTCTCCTCCGTACCGCTTATGACCGCTCCCTAAAAAGTCCAGTATCATCTTCAGCTGCCGATCAGGCCGCGGGCCGCTCTCCAAACCTCTCTCATTACCTCCAGTCTTCCAGCTCATGCCCCCACATGACAACTGGTCGGTTGAACGATTTAACCCCTTTTTCCCGGTTCACCGACTCGGCCGGCAGAAGCTCATTTGAGGAGACGTGAGCACGCACTCAAACACCAGCAACGGCTTTCACGTACACTCACTCTATTGCCTGACCGGCCGCTGCGTCCATTATCAACGCCTGCAGGCCAGGACCACCCTTCCAGAAACAGGCTTTTCATTTGATAACAGAGAAGATGAGAACTGGGGAGGGCCGTTGTGGCAGGAGGGGGGTCTGGATGTCGAGTAATGTCGTTAGACTACAAGTGGCGGTAAGGAATCTGGAGACCAGACGATCAATAAAACTGAGTGCTGAGAAAGGCTGCTGACGGCACTTCCGTCTGCAACAGGAGCGGTTTGCCCAGGAGTAAGACAATCCGGAAAATCCCAGTTGGGAATGGGAACATCTCAGCTGTTTCCTGACATAATGAAATGGACTTCCTCCTGTCTCTTCTGACCGTTTCAAGAAGCTGAGAGGTACTTCTACTTCAAAACTGATGGTAAATCTATCGTCTCAATGGGCAATGACCGAATCTCTGTGCAAATATAAGTCTAATGGATAATCTCACAGATGGGTAAATATTAACAAAGTATTGGTTAAAACTTCCATTGTACTTCACTCCAGGGAGGAATACTGTAGAAGAAACATGAGTGAAAAACGTCTTTACATACCAGGCAAAAAACGGCCGTTACCTCCAGACCAACAACGGCAGTAAAACTTTACATATCGACGAGGCTTTTGCATGCCTTCTGAGATATTTCTGTCAAGTGAAGTCCAACGCCGCTAATTTCACAGTAGCCATGTCGGCAAACCCATTTTCTCCTGCCAACGTGTCCATAATAAGCAACAACACACAGCCGCACTCTGCTATGATGAACCGAGCAAACCAAAACACGGCAGCAAAAATAGACTTTAAGGGCCGCTAAAGCAGAGACCGGCGGGGCAGGAATACATGGAGGAGACTGGTCACGCTCTGGGTTTCTACCACCACAAACTCACCTCCAGTCAACTTGACTTATGAAATCACTTTTAACATATACAACACAGAGGTTAACATGCACCAAGAGGAATAAATACAAACACAATTAAAGATAGACAATTGGAACATAAAAACCTGGTTAAAAATAAAACGAAAAGTAAAATCAACTAGAATCAAGAATTGTAAATGTAACCTCAACGTAACACAAGTAAATGATAAAATATAACAAGCTTTCCATTCTAGCTAAAGTTACATTAAAAAAGTCCATTTAAGAATCTCCACACCGTATCTTTAGATAAATAGATGCTGATGATACAAACGGCTGTCATATTTATCAGAACTGGATGATTAAAACAGCAGTACAGTCATCTAAGTTTTCAGCTAAAGGTGGTTAAGTTTTGTCATTTGGTTCATTTTAAACTGAGGTGATCTCACATGATATTGTAGGATTTCCTTGATATGTTCAGAGATCCATTGAGTCCTGTGTCCACACGTGAAACAGCGTTTGGCTCCGTACAGTCATGATCTGTTAAACTCATTTCACACCAATAAAACAACCTTTACTGTAAAGATCTGAAGCCGAAAGCCCAAAAAGCTGAACCGTTTTTTTTCTATTGACATCTGAGCAAATATTTGCTACCTGAACACTTGACACTCCGGCTGTGTAGGAGGATGTCCCCTTACAGGTAGGAAGAGAACAATAGAACAATATCTATATTTATCAGGCAGGGAGTGACAATGTCATTACTGGACCCAACAGACTTGATTCCAGAAAACAGTTCAGTGAAAGAAACCAAAACACGAGACAAAGAACTCTCAAAAACAGGAACCTAAACAAAGAGAGACAGAATAAACGAGACGAGATAGAGTCCTGACACGAGATGCATCTGAGGAGGAAATCAAACCTGACATTGAACCTAAAACATCAACCCATGACGGCCAGCGCTGCTCCGGTTCTGCGAGTTTTTCACGTTTCCCTGCGCTGTTCTCTCATCTGATCTCAGCATAAAACACACGACACGTCATTTCAGTCAGATATGTTTGAGCGTAAACATGAACTGGATGCAATAAAGTATCAAATGAGAACCCAGACCAATATTTGTTCAGGTTTCAGCTCTCACAGGATGGAGGTTTAAGTGGTTTTAGTAACAAATGTAGACGAGTTTTTAAATCTGCATTTTAATGTTGAAGGCATTAAAAGAATACACACTCTAAGCTAGAAGCCTAAACCTGTACCGGGAAATCCACTAAAAAGGAAGGTCATAGACCGCCTGGAGACCCTGAAAGAGAAAATGTTCATGCACATTTTTTTCTACAGGCATGATGTGGGTTCATAGAGAACACTTATACAACACATTAGGGTGAGTGAGGGTGAAGTAGGTGAGACACAGGTGTGTCATACATATTTTTATTTTTAGCCCCACCTCATACTTCAGACGTTAATGCCGTTCATATAATTAGTGCGCCTTTCTTGGGTGCGGCCTGACTGTTAGAATTCAGCAAATCAGACAACTACAGTGTAGTTGTGTGGACATCTTATAGGCAAATTGTAGTGTTTAGGACTCTGATTGGTTGATGTGCCGCGTCAACCAATCAGGGACTCACCGATTTGGGCGTTGGGAGCTTTCCTCACCTGATTCCCAAATCGCGCCGCGTCAGATCACGTCTTTACACTGACCTAACGTTAAAAAGTCCGGTGTGAATGCACCATGAGGCTTAACTAACGGCAACAAACAGAACTGGATGTTCTTCAGCTGTCAGGAAGTGAAATGATCAAAACAGAATTTACTTTGACCTGTAAATATTCATGGATCTGTGAATGAAGACGTATTTAAGTTCGGCTCTTTCGTCTGAGAAGCTGTGACCCAGAGACCCAGTGATGGATGCCCAAATCAAATGCTACACAAACCAGATGGTTCCGACACAAGTGTGGCATTCTTTCTGCCTCCTCGGTAAACTCGCTCCGTTTAAATCATTTTCTGCACACATCCTGCCATCTGTCACCGAGGCTTCAGTGGAAGAGCAGCAATCAAAATCTCGCCGTTCCCTCAGAACCAGAAAACTTTATAAAAACATAGTTGCACAATAGGAGGGAGTTAACAGCATCATCATTTTTGTTTTCGGTTCTTGGAATGTTGACTGAAAGGCGAGAGGTTACACTTGGCCTTCTGGGAAAAAAAAGAAATGTCCATCATCAGCACTGCAGGAAGTTTCCAACAAAAGACGCGAGTAATCAAAATAAAAGATTTCCTTTTTTGGGTCACATCCTTTAAAAAAGGCCCAAAAACATCATTTTACTAAAACAAGGCTGGAAAAACATTATGATTAGCCAAGTACCAAACCTCTCACAACAAACTACGTATAAGTGTACAATATTTCTGCTGTCTTATCAAAAACTACCAGATAGAAGCATTTGTGATTACATAGTGGTCCAGCTAACATGCATTAAAACGAACTCTCATAGTGATGCAAATCACAAGCTTGGTCCTTTCAAAAGTGCAGAGAAAAGTGCAGAGAGCATCTCACATATCAAAGGTCCTGTCAAACACTCAATAGCATCTCTTTCAGGCCGTCTACATGAAAGAGAACACTGTGGTTTCCTTTAATAAGCACTTTTCCCATTCACAGAGCCAAACTTCAAAGGTCAAGTTGGGAGGCTTTCACTGACCGTTTTACCCGCTGTTTCCTCATAATTGTTGTACCAAGTCATCGACAAATTCCAGCCTCAGTCATAATTTAGCTCAACAAATTCATTACCAGGTTTTCTCTTGATACGTCAAGAGTGACCAAAGGCAGCATCAATATGGAACATCTGAACAAGTCCTTATCACCGTGGAAAACCAGAAGAGACGAGTCACTATCGCTTCACCTAAACCACGACTTTAGTGTTGTTACGGAAGACATCTTAGATCGAGGTGTCAAACTCAGTCATACAGACCTGAGGTCGTGGATCGAACAGGATAAACTTTTATAAAACACTCAAACTACATTTTTAAAACTTTAAAAACGTAACTTTTTAGCATAATTATGAATAATAAAAAGGCAGGAATATTATTCCAGAATAAATCAACTTAAACATTAAATAACTTTCAATATTTTACTCTCCATAAAAATGTGTTTTCTCAAAATTACAGAAGTTAGAAATGAGCTCAAGATAACATCGGGTCTTTAATAACAATAACATAAAATGATCTGGAGGGCCGGGTAGAATTACCCGGAGGGCCAGATCCGGCCCCCGGGCCTTGATTTCGACACATGTCTTAAATTAAGAGTTAAGGAACAAAGATATGTTGCCTGTTGGGTATGGAAAGCTGATCTTTGGTTGATTACTGGTCTCCTTCAACGGAAAACCACATGATAAATTCAACTGATGAAGTCAGTGTTTTTCTAGGGATACCAAAGAGTTCAGCTAAATAAACTATGATTAGTATGAACGTTGATGTTCCTCAACTAAGAAAACTCCAGGTCAAAACCAACACAAGGAGAGGAACTAGCTTTCTATCAAACTGTTAGTCATGTTGTTTTGAACAGGAGAAAAAAATCTTTGATTAATATTCAGATCAGTTTCATTGACTTTCTTTCAACTCCATCACCAAGTCTTTCAAAAATGTTATTTTGGTAAATCCAAAATGTCGTGTTGTTACTCCTTCTAAGCAGACACACTTATTAATTTCACCGGGTGAATGCTAAGACTCAGTCCTGGATGTGTATGGAAAGTTGCAATTTTGAGAGAATTTTTTTTTTTAGCAAAATCCAGAACCAAGAACGGACATTTCATCTTGAAAGCTGGGGGTATATCTGTCCCTCTCACACGATTGGATACGCATCTCGATACACGATCCACAAATCCATTCATAAAGGATTCAACTTTTTGACAATACAGTCCAATTGTTTTAACAAACGTGATCAAATCTAGAGATTTCGTATACATAGGACATTTGAAGCTATAAATAATAATGCATTTGACAGAAATGTATTCAGGTATTGACATGGAAGAAGCAGCTTATGATTGGACGTCTTTTTGTTTGCATCCCATGAACAAAAAAAGACAAAAACGGTGGAAAAAACAAAGAAACTGCAGTTTGCTAGAAATCAACTATTTACATCTTGATTGATTTTATACCTTTAAACCAACAAAATCTTGTTCATATCTGTGGTTTTCAAACCATACAGCAGTTGCTCGATTAAAGTTTGATACATCCCTATTGAAAAGTAAATCATATTGACGAAATAAGTAACAATAATAGACAGAATATGTACACACACCACACCCCCGTAACCGTATTTAGATTCACAAAACATTGGAGGAACCGAATGAGTGTCTATTACAGGGACAGGCAGCTCCAGGCCTCAAGGGCAGCAGTGTCTGCATGACTTCCAGATATCTAAGCCCGATTCATGACTGAATACCTGGTTCAGGTGTGTCCAGACAATTAGAACATGCCAGAGCAGGTATGTTTGAAAACATGCAGGAATGTGACCCTCGAGGTCTGGAGCTGCCTATCCCTGGTTTAGCATATTAGCACAAGATATGAACAATGATTCAGACGATCGTAGCGTAAAGTCGACTGAACTCTTTATTTCACTTTAAAATCATTAAATCCACTGAATTCATCGTCTGTGTCGCTGTCGGACAACGAGGCTAGAACTTCTTCTTCAGGTTGCTGTCTGTAAATACTGACATCAACAGCGCCCTCTAGCAGTTGTTAGTGGAAAAAAAGATGTATTTTTCTAAAATCTGATAAGTTGCACCCGAATATAAATTGCACCAAAGTATGCAAAAAAACCTGCAACTTATAATCCTAGTAATACTAGTATAATCTATTATAATACTTGTGTAATTCTACAATCAGAGGTCAATTTTTTGGTATTTTTTGCCTTTATCCTATCTTTATTTATTTATACCGTACCTAAAATATTTGGACAGATATTAATAGTCTCACATTTTAGGTTTGATACGTAAAATTGATCAGGTCGTTATCGGATAAAGGAGGTTGACTGAGGAAATGAAGAAGGGAGATGAAGAAGAGATTACTTAGAAAACATCAGAAACTCTGTGAAACATCAGTGAACAGATGCTTGAAACTTGATAGGAAACATAGAAATTAAAAAAACTCTTACTGACTGTCAGGTTTATGCAACTACATAAGATTTTGTCTTAAATGCGTCTGAAAAATGACAAAAACTTAAAGCGCTTAATGACCACCATTACAATCACACTGTAATCAAAGGTTAATTTCCTCCGCGATTGCTCGATTTCTTCAAGCCTTTAACATTTCAGAATTGTATTTAATGATTTAACGATGACAGTAAAAGAAAAATGAGTCAAATGACAAACATCTCCATCAGGAAGGAACCAAATACACGGTCTTTGTTTACTCAAATGTTTTTTGTTGTGGTTTAGCTGTTGTGTGATCGTGATTTAGGTGTGAGTGACAGAAAAACAGACAGACCAGCACATTGGGATTAAAGAGAAAAACAGTTGGCCAAAGAAGTAACCCGAGAACTGAGCCGGTGCCAGTTCACCCACACATTCTGGCATGGAGTGATTTCATACCAGACTGAAGCAGAGATAAGGAATACTGCGGCCTTCACTTAAAAACCTCCAGAATAACAAGCAGACAAACACGCTTCTTGATTTCACATCATTTTAGTTGAGAAATGTTGACACTGAGCCTCCAAAAGTCTATCACATCGATGCCAAAAACCTGATAAATGTAACTTATCAACTCAAAGTGGAAATAACTGGTGATAATGCTAGTGTGAATGCTTTTTGCAGGAAGTAGTGGCTGAAGATGCTGAAGCTTTTAGCTGAAAATGGTTATGAAATTTACTTTAATTGCTGAATGGATTTGCTGAAAATGCAAAAGGTAATTCAAGATGTTAAATTTGCTAAAAGACTGCAAATTTCATTAAATAACAAAGAAAAAGCACTGAAGGTGACCTAAATTCTGGAAAATTTGTTGTAAATTTGCTTAAAAATCCCTAACACATGCTAATTTTGCTAAAAATATTTAGTGTGTTGCTTAAATATGAGCTTAACTCCAAATTAGCCCAAAAAACCTCAGTGGATGCCAAGTTAGCCAAACAAGCTAGCTTGTTGCCTAAATATTTGTTAAACTCCAAAATAGCCTAAAAATTCTCAGTAAAAAAAAAAGAGTCAAAAATGTTCACCTGTTTCTAAAATAAAAGCTAAACTCTAAGTTAGCAGGAAAAAACCCTCAGTAGACATTAGAATGTTGCTAAAAAAGTATCTTAACTCCAAATTAACATGAAAAAAACCAGTAGAGGCCAAATTAGCCAAAAATGTTAGCAAGTTGCTAAAATATTAAGTAAACTCCAATTAAAAAAAATACTATAACAGATTAAAACTTGAGAAGTATTCACACAATTAAAGACTCAGATTAAGCACCATAACGAGATTGTAATTCCCCAAAACCCCGATGACACATTCCTCTGCTCGGCCCCTTTAAACTGGGGCTCATTAGGGAGCCTGTTAATGGTCCGTCTCCTGCACAGCTGGTAGTGGATGGCTGTTTGACCCCGTAGCCCAAAGAAAGTTGGAAGAAAAAAAAACCTAACCAGCTTCTCTGCTTCCCATCATTGAGACGGCAGACGCAGACAGGTTGGTTATTAGGCCTCTGTATTCTGGGTGTTGGTGAAATCTGAAGCCCTGAGATCATCTATTCCTGCACATCCAACAGGGTTCTCCTGTTCAGGCTGCAGATTGTATCCTGGGTTTCACTGATTCCCTTAATCAAATTGATGGATTTAATAATTTGCTTAAACTACTCCCATTAACTCACTGATTCAACTCCATCAAGCCTGCATAAAATGTGAGATTCGATTGCTGTGATTTCAGTCTATAATGCAGCGTGCACGAGGATCGGACGTCTGCAGAATCTGAGTTTCCTCAGAGACAAAAGAGACTAAAGCAGAATGGATCTGTCAATGAAAAGGCGACAGCTCCAGTTACATGAAACCCCAAGGCAATTGGTCCCACTTCAAGCCTTACAAGGTTACATCCAACCCCGCCCACAAGCTGGATCCTGGATACATACTAGATACATACTGGATACATACTAGACACATACTAGACACGTACTAGACACGTACTGGATACGTACTGGATACGTACTGGATACGTACTAGACACGTACTGGACACGTACTGGACACGTACTGGACACGTACTGGATACGTACTGGATACGTACTGGACACATACTGGATACATACTGGATACATACTAGACACATACTGGACACATACTGGATACATACTGGATACATACTGGATACATACTAGATACGTACTAGATACATACTAGATACGTACTAGATACATACTAGATACATACTAGATACATACTAGATACATACTAGATACATACTAGATACATACTGGATACATACTGGATACATACTGGCTACATACTGGATACATACTGGATACATACTGGATACATACTAGATACATACTAGATACATACTGGATACATACTGGATACATACTAGATACATACTAGATACATACTAGATACATACTAGATACATACTAGACACGTACTGGACACGTACTGGACACGTACTGGACACGTACTGGACACGTACTGGATACGTACTGGACACGTACTGGACACGTACTGGACACGTACTAGACACGTACTAGACACGTACTAGACACGTACTAGACACGTACTAGACACGTACTAGACACGTACTGGATACATACTGGATACATACTGGATACATACTGGATACATACTGGATACATACTGGATACATACTAGATACATACTAGATACGTACTAGATACATACTGGATACATACTGGATACATACTGGATCACCTAAAAAACTATCAATAAGACTAGAAATGTATCGTAATTGAGTTACTAGGAGTGTTTACACATGATAGATGAGAGATACACAAAGCTAAATATTAACACGTCTAAAACACGTTTCAAAGTCAAGGCCCGGGGGCCGGATCCGGCCCTCAAGGTCATTTTATTTCATTGTTATTAATGACCCGATGTTATCTTGAGCTCATTTCTAACTCGTATAATTTTGGGAAAATATATTTTTATGGAGAGTAAAATATTGAAAGTTATTTAAGGTTTAAGTTGATTTATTCTGGAATAATATTCCTGCATTTTTTTTATTCATGATCATCTTAAAAAGTTCCGGTTTTACCGTTTTAAAAATTAGTATTCTGAGAGCTTTTTGGACCATTTTGGTATTTACTAAGATTTTTTAGACTATTTTGGAGTTTAGCTAATATTTCAGCTACATGCTAGCTGTTTTGGCTAACCTAAGTTTTATTTTTGTAGTTTTTTAGGCTAATTTGGCATTTAGCTAATATTTTAGCTGTCAATTAGCTTTAGCATTTTTAGCACTAGCGTCCTCAGTGGCCAAATCCAGCTTACAGCATTCACATAAGCATTATGTTAAAAAGTTACAGTTTTAAACATTTAAAAATGTAGTTTTAGAGTGTTCCATAAAGGTTTATCCTGTTCGGCCCACGACCTGAGGTGTGTTTTGGATTTTGGCCTCTTGTGTGATTGAGTTTGACTCCCCTGATCAAAAAAAAAAACCTTCAAGCTGAGATGTTTAAATGAAAAAACTGATTTCATAAACATGCAGGAATGTAGCTTATCATAAAACAGACACCCAATAAATAAAGCCCTCTGAAGATAAGGCTGGCCATGACTGATTAAAACAGAAAGCCATTAGTCTGTCTAAGTAGCTTGGTGTCCTGGACGGCGGGTGATTATCCTTAACTTGGCTTGGGGGGGGGGGGTATTAGGTGGTCAGGGAGCAGTTAGAGGGAAGACAGCTGGTGGAGCTCCAACATCCGGGGTGAAGAAGCATTTCTGCGGGTGTGAAACAGATGAGCTCTGCAGAGAGCACCTCTAACCCCTCCTGGGGCGACTCCGAAAGCCCACCAGTCCACTCCATTTCAGATCTCTGAGCACTCACACAGGAACACCTTTGGAGTTCTGTTTACCCGTGAAAATAAGACGGCTGAGGTTCGGTTAACAAAATCGTGCGAAAGAAAAGCCGGAAGGACCGAGGATGAATTGTCCACACTTAAGTGCTCCATGAGGAGAGCAAGGAGCTCTTTGTGTCGTGGTGGAGTCACAGTCATGGTGACAATAACAGAGCCTCTGTCATGGGTTTGAGCTGTTTAACCTTTTGATCCTTTCTCCACCTAATATGGTTATCGAGCTGCGCCTGAAGTTTGTCGGACAAAGAGAGATCGGGTTTATGCGATCGACAGGAACCTGGGATTGTTCAGTATTTAAAACTTAGTTTGTCTTAAAGATTTATTGCTGTAAATGAGACAAAAATACGTTAGCTTCAACTATAAACAACAATCGTGTGAATGCTTAGTAAGTAATCACACTTTCAGTGATTTCATCAATCTTGGTATCAAAACGTTCAGGACATCACTGCTTGTCTTTTTGGTATTTATAAACTTCAGAGTTTTTGAAATATTGAGGAAAATGTGCCCCATAAGAAATGAATGAGAAAGTCTCCAAATGTCAACATTTTAGGTATATTAGCAACAAGCCTTTAAATATATTTATGGGGTATATTATCATCTGTTATAGTCATTAAAAATGTGTTTTGTTAATAATTTAGCAACATGCTAACATTTTTGGCTAATTTGTTATCTACTGGGGTTTTATAGGCTAATTTATAGTTTAGCTACTATTTTAGCAACATGCTAACATTTCAGACCAATTTAATTTATTAAGGAATTTTAAGCTATTTTGGAGTTTAGCTAGTATTTAAGCAACCTGCTAGCTTTTTTTGGCTAATTTGGCCTGTATTGGAGTCTTTTTCAGCTAATTTAGAGTTTACCTAATAATTCAGCAACACATGCTAACGTTTGTGGCCATTTTTTTTTTTTATCTACTGGGGTTGTCTTATGCTAATTAAGAGTTTACCATCTATTTGAGCAACATGCTAACGTTTGTAACTAATTTAGTTTAGTGAGGAATTTTACTCTATTTTGGAGTTTAGCTAGTATTTAAACAATGTGCCATTTTTTGTTGTTGTTTTTCCTTTCCTTTCCTTTTCTTTTCTTTGGCTAATTTGGCCTCTACTGAGGTTTTTTATACTAACCTAGAGTTTAGCTTGTATTTTAGCAACATGCTAACGTTTTTGACTAATTTAGTTTACTGAGGAATTTTAAGCAGTTTTGGAGTTTAGCTAGTATTCAAGCAACACAATCAAATAGTTTGCAAAATTGGCATGTATTGGAGATTTTTAAGCATTTTTACTACAAATTTTTCAGAAACTGAGGTCAGCTTCAGCGCTTTTTCATACTTCTTTAACAAAATTTCCAGTCTTTAAGAAAATTTAACAAATATCTTTTTCATTTTTAGCGAATCCCCTCAGCAATTAAAGTAAACTGTGTCACCATTTTCAGCAAAAAGCTTCAGCATCTTCAGTAACTACTTTCAGCATAAAGCATTCACACTATGACAAGTGAAGCAACGTTTCTAGTTTCCCTGTTAGTCTTCTGTTAATTCTTACGTACTGTTAGCTAATGGACGGTACCACAAAGGGTGTCACAGTGTATGCCGTTTGCATATGTTCATTTCTCCAAATTGGTTTTCGCATTGGAAAATTCCCTGTTATTCTGGGATGGTTTATGCTTTGAGTCGGAACAATGTGCAGTGGACTTACCAGACATTTGTGAGCCAACTGCAACTTTGAATCATTTCACAGCTTTGTGAGAGTTAAGTCCCCCAAATCTGGAAGATGTAATAACTAGAAAACAGAAAAATTTCAAAGTTTTTCCTGCAATAACCAATATTTCCTGTTGTTCTATCCAAAAAAGAAGTGAAATATGAACAACTTGCTTAATTTTAGGTCTATTGAGTCATCTTTGTGTGTTCAGAATTGAAAGCTCCATCATTTGTGGTCACCAAAGTTTGTGTCTGCTCTACAAAGTTTGTGGTCCCTATAATGGATCGATAAGCCCTAAACTGAAAAGTTCCGAGTTGCGTTCAAACCAGTCAACTTTTTCAATATAGTAATTATTTAAGACACAGTTTATATTTTAAGTTTCCAAAATATATTTGTAAATATAACAAAACCGTAGGAATTCTCCTGGTCCGTGTGGTTCGTGTGATGAGTTGGTGGCTCCGAGCGGCCGCTCCAGCGCGAGCTCGCCAGTAAAATTCCGTGCGGGGTGTCCTGAACGCCTCCCACACCTCTCCATGTGTCAAAGGGGGTTCAGCGCCAAACGCACCCAAACTACCCAGACTGCACCTTCACCGCGCACGGAAAGCGGAATAAACGAGCGAACGCGACGGGAACCTGAAGCACATCAGGGGCTGAGAATCTCCGCGCGGAGTGGAAAAACTTCCAGAAAAAGAGCCGCGCGAGGCCGAAGCGGACACCTTTCGGCCTCGCGCGGCTCCCACCGTCCACGTCTCGAGCCGTTTCATTCTTAAAAGCCAGAAAAATAAAGATGTTTTGCTCAAATATCCCAGTCCGCCGTGTCGACCCGCGCAGACAGAACCGCAGGCAATGAATAGATTCCAAGCCGACCACCAAGTACCGGAGAAGCCCCTGAAACTTCTCCGGGATGTCGTCCCGAGCCCGGAGCCTCGGAGGAGGACCTCCCGCTGTCCCGCATCTTCTTACCTGGACTTCAGCGAAGCTTCAGCCGGTCTGTGCCGCTAATTTCATGCTCCAGACGGACCGCTGTTGCTCAACTTGTAGTGAGCCGACTGCCCAGCTGGATGACAACAGCGGGCAAGCTGCTCTTAAAGGCAACTGCTGCTTCCGGTCACAGACTTCAAAATAAGAGAACCCAAAGCAGGGAAACTGCTTTTCTTTGGTAGAATTGGAGTTTTATTAAAGTCTCAAAATCATTTTGGGAAAAATAAAATAGAGATTTACAAAAACATGCAACAATATTTACACGAAAATGGTTATGATTCGTTATATATGGAGATTCAAATGGTTTTATTTTTTAAGCAGAAAGTGTTGCTGGCAGCAGTAATGGTAACAGTTAAAGAGAGTAAATACACCACACAAACACGCACGCGCACACATAATTAAACGCTGCACAAAGTTATATTCTGTACAGCTAGGCGTGACGGTGGTTTATAGAACTAAATCAAACTAGAAAAGTTGCATTACCTGCAATAATGCTAGTGTGAATGCTTTATGCTGAAAGTAGTGCCTGAAGATGCTGAAGCTTTTTGCTGAAAATGGTGACACAGTTTACTTTAATTGCGGAACTGATTTTCTGAAAATGCAAAAACTATTTGAAAATGTTAAACTTGCTAAAAGACTGGAAATTTCGTTAAAGAACTATGAAAGAGCACCGAAGTTGACCTAAATTTCTGAAAAATGTGGAGTAAATTTGCTTAAAAATCCATGATTTTGCAAAAATATTTAGTGTGTTTCTTAAATATGAGCTAATCTTTAAATTAGCATAAAAACAGTAGATGCCAAATTAGACAAAAAAGCTAGCACATTGCTTAAGTACCAGCTAAACTCCAAAATAGAACAAAATTCCTCAGTAAACTATATTAGTAAAAAACATTAACCTGTTGCTAAAATAGAAGCTAAACTCTAAATTAGCCTATAAAAACCTCAGAGGATAACAAGCTATCCCAAAATGTTAGCATGTTGCTAAAATATTAGCCAAACTCCAAATTAGCATAAAAAACCCCAGTAGAGACCAAATTAGACAAAAACGTTAAAACGTTAGCATGTTGCTAAAATAGAAGATAAACGTTTTTGAAAATTACTGTAAAGGATGAAAACAGTCCATGAATATATTTAAAGGTTTGTTACTAATCTACTTAAATTGTTGAAATTTAAAGACTCTCATTCATGTCCTATGAAGCATATCTTGCCCAATATTTCAAAAACTTTAAAGTTTATAAATACGAAAAACACAAACAATGATGTCCTGAACGAACTGAACGCTTTGATACCAAGATTGATGAAATCTCTGAAAGTGTGATTGAGTTTTTATGAGCCAAAAAAAATAAAAGCAACAAAAACAGAAAAACACAGGACAATCACTGTAGTTTCAATGCTTTTTAAGAATTTACACAATAACTTAAAAAAAACAATAAAATGGCAAAAGCTCAATGATCAAAAAAGTTAGACCACAATCTTTAAAAGCCACAATCTGCACACATACGTGGATGCTTCAGGGTCATGATCAGGGTCATGGTCATGGTTATGGCCTTCTGACGGCAAAGACACAGAAGATTTCTATCTTTGAATGTGGAAACAAGAAAAGTCTCAAAACTGTGTTATTGTTGTTTATAAAATATTTCTTGTTCAAAAATATTTTTGTCTCTTTCCTATTCTTAGTTGTTGTAGTTTTAAACCTCAATTTAGAACTTCTTTAATCAATCAATCAATATACTTTATTAATCATTTAAGTGACAATGACAGAAAGATTTGAATTTCTGAACCATTCTAGGTGGTAAAAAGTCTCTACAATATACATCAATTTAATCAATTTTTGGGATCTTGAGACAAACTGTACTATTTATAAAAAACACTCTCTACACATATTTTTGACAATTTTACTTCTCTATGTTATAAAGTAAAAATGAATTTATTCATAACTTATACATGCTGTATAACCCCCACATAGATGCACATTTTGGGCTTCTGCTTTCATAACTCCCACATTAGTGCATTGCTATGCACATTACACTATTTTTGGCCTCTACATGCACAACATGCAGCCATTGAATGTGTGTTGAAAGATAAACCAGAGCTTGGATCAGTAAGAGACTCAGATTTGGTGGTGCTGTATGGATGGTATCATGGAAGTACCAACTATTAGGAAATTGTTAATGGAGGAGAAATGATTAACCGAGGTTGTTACTGTGAGGATCGTGGACTTTGGTTTTTGTCAGTTATGTTGTGGGTTTTGGTCACGTTCTATTTCGAACTGTTCCTCAGTCACATCAGTTTCAGACTTGTCTAGATTCACAACTGTCTTCAGTTCAGGTAATTACCCTCAGTCTATTTCAGTGTCTGGTTTTCCTGTCAGGAACTTATGGTGGAGGACCCAAACGCAGGAGACCAGAAACTTAAAATATTGGATTAACGGAAACATGACAAAATTCCATGGAGAACCAAAACAGATGACCTGACAATGACGACCTGAAAACCAGACACGTAAATACACTGAGGTCGATTGACTAAATGAAGGCAGCTGTGGACGATTAACCTGAATGTTGTGAGACTGACGGGAAAAACAGAACATGACAAAAAAAACCACAAAAACCCAACGACAGAAACATGACATTTGTCAGATTTACCCCGCTTTGACATTTTGCACCAAACCTCTTCCAACTGTAGGTGGCGCTGGTGAGCAGTAGCAAAAGAAAAGAATCCCCTCCTCGCTTGTTCAGTTTGAACACTATATGCTGAACACGATTTTTAGTACGTTCTTAAACAGGCGTCATATGACCGGTGTGAACATACCTTTGCATGTTTGGAGCCCATCCCTTCTTGGATTGGGCTACTATGGAACGTGTCCTTGACTCCGCCCAAATCCTTCACCACTGTGGTCCTTTCCTTGGGTGGTGGGCCTACAAGTTGGCGATCTCACCTAGTCTTTTGGGGTTGAGTTGACCTGGTCCCATGGGAGAATGCCCAGCCACCAGCTGCTCACCTGTGAGCTCCAAACCCTTGGGCTGACTCCAGGGCTTTTATGGACAGAATTTCTAGACACACCTAGATAGTCTGGTTTGGGGACCACAGAATTTAATCTCTGCTTTTGCAGATTTCCAATGGTCAAATGCAAACATCATGACCACAAGGACTAGATCGCAGATCCAAGCGGCTGACTCTGAGTCAAATGCAGAGAACAAATTTCACAAATCTAAATGTGTGACAACTAATAGAACTTTAACTTAAAATCTTCAACAGACCACTACAGTGTCCTGCATCCCTCTCTGTGGAGTTTTCCAGCCATGTCCCACTGAAAGGAGGTCCTGGGGAAGAACCTTGGATGCTGTTACATCCTGCTACTATTGCTGGACCTTTTTCCATCCAGTCCTTCTGCTCACCTGCCAGGTGTGGCACATGTGCCTTAATTGGCACCTGCTGGCTATTTAAGACAGAGGAGGCCGGAGCAAAGCAGAGGACTGAGGAGCCGGTTGAGGTTTAGTTGGTGTGGTGCTGGGTTGTTTTCCCCTCTTTGTCCTCAGCAGTCTTACGCTGCTGGGTTTTATTTTAGTTTGGGGTTGGTAGTCTTAGTTTGCAGGCTTTGTTTATTTGTTTTCTGTAGGTAGTTTTGGTTAGAGGGAGCTACTGACTCCCATGGTTGACATGTCTGGGTCGACAGTCTCCATGACTTATTTTTTGTTTGATCAAGGTTCTAATCCCTTTGGACTTTTTGTTTTAACCATCACACTAATTGTTTTTCAGGACAGTTTCTTTGTTTCTATTATTTAATAAACTGTTCCTTTTTCTCACTGTGTCCAGTTTTGGTTTTCCCCCGTAGACATGAGCCAGGTCTGCCCATTGAGGCCGTATCAGATGAACTTCTTCCTGTTACTTTTTGAATCTTTGAGTTTTATGATGGCAGAAATAATTCAGAAATAATCCTCTTCTTTTTCCCATTGGTACTTCTGTTTTTTTCAGGTTTTTTTCTGTTTCAACCAAGCCAGTTGACAAAGATTTCACATAAAGACCTTTTCAGATTTATGGTCTTCTTTCCATCTCTTTATTTAGTTGAGACGATTCTTGAAAAATGGAGGTAAATGTTCTTTGTCTCCCACTACTGTCTTTCCTTGTCTTGTATCCTTTTGAAGCGTCTCTGATGTTTGAAGATGTCAGCCGTTTCTTTTTCTTACTGCTGCTTCTGACCGGAGAGGTCTTCTTCTGATATGACCAATGCCTTCAGTTTTCTTTTCTAGAAAAGGTATTACCAGAATTTCGAATTTGCTGATAAGCTTCTCTTCTGTTTTCTCTTCAATGATCCACCAGCAGCTATCGGAGGACCTCATCAGTGTCTTCAGTTCCTAGAACAAGGAAGCACTATTTTTGTATTATGTGTGTCTTTTTTCCAAGAACATTTATTTCTCTGCTACTTTACATGTCCAGGTGCCAAATCTTTTCCTTTAATAAATGTAAACCAGTAAGACGAACTGGGGAAGACAGAATCTCAAGCTGAGATGACAGCAAGTTTGCTGCCCAGACACCCAACAGTCAAGGACACCAAGACTAATTCCAAGAACGTCAAACACTCAAAACGACATGCTTGCAGTTTGACAGAAGCTGAACATGGCAGCGCAATAAAAACACTTGAAGGTTTCATCATGAGTCTATTTAAAACCTCATAACTTTCAGGGTCACTGGCTGTGCTGTTTACTGCTACAGTTGATGATTACTCTGTTCATATACCCAAAACCTTAAATAAACATGGCAGAAGCAGCTAAAATGATAACGTGTCTGAAGTGACGCAGAGGGATTAAAACCGATGAAAGAGGCGACTCATCACTTCAGAAAGATTATGTCCCTGCGGATAATTAAGAGTACAAACTGTGTGAGCCAAAATATCAGAGGAAAAAAAGAAAATGGTTACGAAGACATGGCTGAAAGTATAGTTTGCAATATATCCCAATGTTGTGTTTTATTTACATAAACAAAGTAAAAAAATCAATCAAAAAGCAGTCATTTGACACAATCATTCTGAAGAATAAAGAACGAGCTTTTGTGAGTGCAGCCTTGCATGAATCTAACAGAACAACAACATTCTGTACAGGTTTTATCTCCTACTGTTGAGTGGGGATGACGGGTCTTTAAGAACTGAGTCGTCCGTTTCTGCACACGCAGCAGAAACGCTTCCATATTCAGACAGGATGTGTCGCCACGACTCTGATGTACTGTTAAAATACAAACAGTCACCCTCGTAACATCTCATTTAAGGAGGAAAGGAACTCGTCTTTTCTGACGGCGACCCAACTTCTACATGAAGCCAATCAAGCGTGATATTAAAGCGAGGAATGGATGAGAAGTGCTGTCATTTTCAGAAACAGATTAACGGATTAGTCCACTTTTATTAACAACACTTAGGATTCTGAATAATAAAAAACAAATTATTCTGCTACTGATGGAAAACAACAAATCCCATGTAACACAGCTGCTTCTAAAGGTTCCTCAGATTGACTGGATTGCATATAATCACAATATTTTAGTAAACGATTCCTCGTTTTCTTTATCTGCTAGCTTGTTTTGCATTTTTTTAATGCTCAAACCCGAATCCAAACTGCCAATGGTCTTTGATTTGCTTTGGAGCGGCCCACTGGAGGACAATAGTCTCACCTGATTGATAAGTGCTATAATGTCAATATAACGTCTCAGATTTTCAATGGTCAAATACACGAATCTCTTATTCAAATATCTTAGATTTCCAGAGTAACTCCAGTGCGTAGTTTCCTCTGAGTTCTGCTTGCGAACATGTCAGTGCTTTGACGTGAGGGTCAGTGTCGAGGAGACTCTGAAGATCTGAGGTAGCATGTTGCTCAGCTGGTAGAACATCTCCTCTGAGATACTCTGGAGACAAAACAAGAGAAAACACAATCAGGCTTAGACACCAAAGACGACAGATCCATGCAACAAAAATCTGGTCAAACAAACACAAACATGGACATAACTGAGTTTAATTTTCTAGTTTTACATTAAAGCAGGGGTCACCAAACTACGGCCCGCGGGCCGGATCAGGCCCGGGCCGGCTCCCCACACACCATCAGAAACCCTGATCCAGACCCACATAGAACCAGACTTTTTATTTCACTCTTCTGCAGTCTGAACTTTGACGGGAGAGGAGAGAATATTTATGGGTTTAATGATTCACTTTTTCTTTCTTTAATAGTACAGAAGATATCATTATTCATGTTCTCTACGTTTTTTGGACGTCTACAACTCTTCAGCTCTTTCTGCTAATAAACTATTCAGCTCTTTTAATGCTAGCTTTTTCCACTGTTTTGGCAGTTACTAAAGATTTCTAGGCTAATTTCAGCTACACGCTAACTGTTTTGGCTAATTTAGGCTAATTTGGAGTTTAGCTAATATTTCAGCTACATGCTAGCTGCTTTGGCTAATTTAGAATTTTTCTTAATTGTTTTGGGAAATTTGGCATTTCGCTAATATTTTAGCTAGCTATCAGCTTTAGCATTTTCAGTTATTAGCTTCAACGTTTTTAGCTATCAATTTCAGTATCTTCAGCTACTAGCACTAGCATCTTCAGCGGCGACATTCAGCTCACAGCATTCACACTAGCATTATCACAGGTAATGTCATATATCTAGTTTTTATTTTTATTTTCTATGAATATTACAGAAATGAATCATTTAAAATTTGTCTGTGTGTTTTTCTGTAAAACCGTAAATATTTACGTTTGTGCTGTGATAGTCAAACTTTTTCTGTTAGCCTACAAACCGACCCGACCCCCCATCAGAGAAGAAAACAGGTCTGTGGCCCTCATCAGAAAAGGTTTGGGGACCCCTGCATTAGATGGCTGCCACCAAAACAAAAAACGACATTTGTTCACAGAAACAAAGAGAAAAAGAAAGTTCCAGAAACCACAGACGTGCTCTGTTCTGCACACATTTGTAACGTTTGTTCTGAAATCTGGTTGTTTAAATTCTCTCTAAGCTTTTGAGAGAACAGTTTATCTTCATTCTTTGTAAAAATCTCTGCAGCTGCTTTAAACTTCCTTTGTACACTAGATTGTGTGCTGGAACCATTGAAATGTTATCTGGGCTTTCCTTTAAACCTTAACTGTCAAAGTGAGGGCAAATATATATATATATATATATATATTTATTTCTTTTGTAAATAACCATGGTATATGTGCCGGATGAACTGTTTTAACGCACGCTGTGGGACCTGCAGCGCCGAGGTAAAGCGAAGGACTGCTGCCACATCAGATGTAATTATTTGCCTTAAAGAATATTAACATGTTTATTCTTTTTGATTAATCGAGTGCGTTAACGCGTTAACGTTCACAGCCCTAATAAATACAAAAAGGAAAAATGTTCCGTAAAAGTGGTATAAATCTAAACATAATAAACATGAATCTCCGGTCTGAACAACTTTATTAGCAGCATCTTCATAACCTGGATTATTATTTGAATGAAAACGACAATAAATCCTGTTTAATGCAGATGTCTTTTATTTTGAAGTCGACGGCTCTTCCTCTGTTTTCTGTCTGGATCTTTTGTGCCAAAAGAAACGTTACTAACACGCTAGTTTTGGGCTTTTATTTGGCGTCGGATCAGCCGCTGTATGAAAGCAGCGGATGGATTCTGGTCACGTGATCGACCAGCTTGACCTGCGTCAAAAATGAATCACATGTGGTGCAGAGAAACCCAGTGGTTTTCCAAGATAAAACTTCCTTCAGAATCAGATTGTGGTTTTGTTTGTTTTCTCTGTGGGCCAGAACCAACAGACCAGAACCAGTCTGCGGCCCGGTGGAAGGGGAGAGTCAACTAGGACTGCACAGAGTCCAGATTCTGCAAAATGAGGTCAGGTTGAGATGAAATGAGCTCGACTGACCTCTGATGTCTGACTGTCAGACTCCTTCTGGGCTGATAGACTGTTGAGGAGGACGTCTTTGGAGGCTCTGATGGAGCCCATGAGTTTGCTGGAATGTTCACTCTCGAGAAGACTTTCCGCTTGTGATTAGTTTTATAATTACAGATCACAAATTCAGAATAGTTGGAGAAAAGTTGAGGAACGTTTCAGACAGATGAGACGAATCGTCCTTTTTCTAAACGATGTTTTTAGCTTTGAAACAAATGTCTGAATGTTTCATAGGTTAAGACTAATGAGCAGTTCATTACATCTTCAATTAGAACATGAATGGAGCAGTTCTCTATTTTTGTTCAGTACATTAGAACCCTACTGGTGTTTGACCCGTTTTGAGTCTCACAGAGGCGGATCAGGACTCTTTGGGTCTAAACCAGCATCAACATTCCTTCGGTTGTCCTGATGTGGAGACGGTCTTTTGGGAGGCCGAGCAGTCAAACGGCTGAAATGAAGAATGTGAAGTCATCCTGAAGCCAGACAGGCAGCATATACTTAGACACGGTCTGTCTTGGACGTGGGAG
Organism: Oryzias melastigma; assembly: GCF_002922805.2. Classification (NCBI taxonomy): domain Eukaryota; kingdom Metazoa; phylum Chordata; class Actinopteri; order Beloniformes; family Adrianichthyidae; genus Oryzias; species Oryzias melastigma. Next base: position 30,575,269 of record NC_050517.1, on the reverse strand, counting down.
CTACAATTGTCATTTCACCGCCTGCTATTTTGACGTGAGCCTGAGCATGTAGCTGGCAGGAAGTTCGTATTTGGTTTCCTTTGATGCGTCTTGATGTATTATCTCATCACACGGTGCTGTAGACTCTGCTGCCTCCCTGACAAACCACAAAGGCTGCAGGAACACAACATCCAGATAGACTGGAAGAGAACCGAGTCATCTGCAAAGAAAGGATCCCTGTAAACGGAAAACTTTCCTGTTTGGAGTGTAAAACTGATGCGGAGTAAGGTTTTAGAGAGCACCTAAAATCTATCCACTTATTGGACAGCCTTGACTGAGTCATGTGACTGAATCTTAGCCACAGCAGTGAAAACGGCAAACAAAAGAGGCTGGGCTTTGATTCACGGTGAGCTTTCCAAACATTAGTTCTTCTCCGCCTTCAGAAGCTCACGCTGCAAAGCCAGGTGTGTCTTTTGTGATCTCAGGTACATACGAGGCCTAAAGTCCACATCTCCTTAGAGAGAACTGAAAGCGTCCCTATATGGAGTCAACAAGGGAACAATCGGGCACCTCAAAGCCCACATGTCAAGGAATTCCAGCTCTCACTGCTCTCAGCAGGAGGTCATAGGTCAACACATTACACTACGTTACACAGTACAACACAAACACAGTACAACACAAACACAGTACAACTCAAACACAGTACAACACAAACACAACACAAACACAGTACAACACAAACACAACACAAACACAGTACAACACAGTACAACACAAACACAGTACAACACAAACACAGTACAACACAAACACAGTACAACACAAACACAACACAAACACAGTACAACACAAACACAGTACAACACAAACACAACACAAACACAGTACAACACAAACACATTATACAGCAGCGTTTCACACAGAGCCACCGAAACATGGAGAATGGATCAACACTAAACCCAGAGCAGTGGAGACTTGAGAAGCTTCTGTCCTTCCAGAATATGTATAAACAGTTCTCCTGATTATGATCGACAGCACGTGTCAAAGTCAAGGCCCGGGGGCCGGATCCGGCCCTCCAGGTAATTCTATCCGACCCCCCAGATCATTTTATTTTATTGTTATTAATGACCCGATGTTATCTTGTTCTCATTTCTAACTTGTATAATTTTGACAAAATATATTTTTATGGAGAGTAAAATATTAAAGTTATTTAAGGTTTAAGTTGATTTATTCTGGAATAATATTCCTGCCTTTTTATTATTCAGAATTATGGTAAAAAGTTACAGTTTTAAAGTTTTAAAAATTGATATTCTGCTAGTTTTATGGACTATTTTGGCATCTTTTAGGACGTTTAGCTGATATTTCAGCTACATGTAGCTGTTTTGACTAATTTAGGCCTTTTTTAGTTGTTTAGGCTATTTTGAAGTTTAGCTGTTTTTTTAGCTACATGTTAACTGTTTTGGCTAAGCTAAGTTTTTTTTTTTTAATTCTTTAGGCCAATTAGGCATTTAGCTAATATTTTAGCTGGCTATCAGCTTCAGCGTTTTTATCTATCCATTTCAGCATCTTCAGCTGCCAAATTCAGCTTCCAGCATCACACTAACATTATCACAGGTAATGCTATATATCTAGTTCATAATTATGTTAAAAAGTTACAGTTTTAAAGTTTTATAAATGTAGTTTTAGAGAGTTTAATTAATGTTTATCCTGTCCGACCCGCGACCTCAGGTGTGTTTGGGATTGTATGATTGAGTTTGACTCTCCTGATCTCCTGTTCTGGTCACAAGTCACCAGATGTTCATCCCTGACATCCCAGTTTCAGCTGGTCTCACCTTTGGCACCACAAACTGGACTGTGCGAGAGATACCTCCATCCCACGAGGCCATTTCCATCATAAAGCCTGCAAAAGATTGTGCTATTATATTCATTTAGTGGAAGCACAACTTCAACATTTCAGACGTTTAATATGTTTTTTTTTTATCTCAAGAAGAACTTTTACTAAAAAAAACTATCAGCCAGTGAGGAGAGTCGACATCTTTCATGGAAATTTCATGAAATTCTTCTTCACAAACAAGTAACTGGGAATTTAAATAAAAACATTGGTATGTTTGTACAACTATAAATTAGATGATAAATCAGAACAAACAAAGCATCCCATAATAAAGAGTGGCCAGAACAGATTCTGTTGTATTCTGCCTCATTCCATATATTTTTACCCAATTTAATTGATTTACTTTAAGAAACACTGAACATCCGTGAATCATGAAGTACGTTACCTTTAACACATTTGAACACCAGCTCGGCCCTCTTCAGGCACCAGGGGATGGTCATCTCCTGTGGAGCAGACAGAGCGTGACTTCATGGACTGATTCTGGTCAGAAAAACTCGGATGTCTTTGAGTCTTTATGGATCATCTTCAGAACCAAACGTATCACAGCAACAGACCCTAGAAACAGAGGAACGTCGCCCACACATCAGTTTATCCCACATATCTGTAATAATACCGCTTTAAAATGCTTCACATATGTAAAGAACATTTGAACTTCAGGGAATTGATTCCAAACAGTTTTAAACGACATCAGAGCCACTTTACAGTTTCTCTGTGAGTTACGTCCTTCTTCCTGTGAGTTCTCCGTAGGTTTGGCTCCAGGCTGGTAACCTCAGACTCGTCACGTCTGCAGACGACGTTTCATCCAAGCAAACACACAATCACACACATCCTTAGACTGACAAATGTTTCACTCACATCCCAAATCTCAAAATCTTTTACGTTTTTTAAGAAGGGACGGCTTTGTGGTTCCTTTTTTTCAGCCACAGATATTTTCAGCTTAAAAGCATGGACTCGTTTGTTACATTAACAAGGAAAACGTTGCTTTTCTGTTTCCTTCAACATTGTTTAAACACACAAACCCTGAGCTGAAGGGACTGCCCTCCTCTAAACAAACACTGTTTGCAGGAAAAGCCACGAAAAGGCCTGTACAAACACGTGAAGGCCTCTTCTGAACGAGAAACCACTTAAAAGAGGTTAGCAGATGCATACGTGTTGATGTCGATTCAGCTATCAATTAAAGGCCTCCGACTCCCACAGCCTCAGAAAATTAGAATGCCGCTTCTGTAAACAATCAGATCTCGATCAGACATGAGAAAAGAGAAGCAGCGCTGGGCGTGTTGTGGCAGGAGAGCAATCCTGACAGAAAAAAATAAAAATCATGTGAAAATGAAAGTGCAGCTTTTTGTTGTGAGGCGTTGAGGGAAAAAAAGGTCAAAGTATTGACTGGTACTTCTATCTAAAACAAATACAGGAACACGCTGTACAATTTCTGTTTTTGTAGAGTCAAAAACTGAAACAAAACGCACAAAAATTAGCTGACAAACTCAGAAAAAATATGAAAAATGTCAAATTATGATAAAAAAATTAGAAAAGTTCGTCTCCAAGTTGGGGATTCAGCATATATTTTCAACAAAAGTAAACATGGGGCATTTGATGTTCTTGAAATGTGTTCACACTGGTCAAGCAGGGAGGGGCTTCTCCTTCCTCTTCTTTTCTTACTGTTTATCAGTGTGTTCAACAGTTGAAAGAGACTTGGACCAAAATGTTGAAGCAGTCTAATCTTTTGGCTCGGGCACGAACCAGAAACGTTTGATGCATTTCTTTAAAAAACGACAGTACAGGAGCATTCAAACAGAAAAACCAGACATTTAACTTCTCACCTTTCAGCCAGAAACTCCAGACAAAGAAGACCAAAACCACGTCAATGCTTCAACAATGACGAGAACAAGCAGCGAACTGACTGACTGTGTTTGATATTGACACATCATTAGACTCTTTTACTCTGTTCTCATAATTACAAAAACCTGAGATAATATTTCCCCACATTCCTGATAATAGAGTAAAGCAGAGGCCGTCTGAGCTGTCATCAGCCAGTCGGATCAAAGCTGTGGAACAGACAGAACCCAACCGAGCGGCAACACACACAATCATCACTCAGGACCAAAAACAACACACAGCAAGTTCGGGCGACTGACAACAAAACGGGAAGAAAAAACAACCCAGAGAGAGTTTGACTTCTTATTCCTCTTTCTGCCTCTTTGTTGACTGAAGCACCAGGAAATAAAAGGAAGAGAAACCGGAACAAATCCTGAGATGCAGAACCGACGCACACAAGCTAAACAAGAACACAACATTTAGGGAATTCACAATCTAACTTGTTTTTTTAGGTTTAAATGAAACAATCTCGCTTTTCGTGATTTCTAACCTTAAAAAATTCATCTTAATCATCAACAAGAAAAGTTGCATTACCTGTAATAATGTTACTGTGAATGCTTTTTGCTGAAAATGGTGACACAATTTACTTTATTTGCTGGACGGATTAGCTTAAAATGGTAAAGTTATTAGCAAAATGTTACATTTGCTAAAAGACTGGAAATTTTATTAGAGAACCATGAAAGAGCGCTGAAGTTGACCAAAATTTCTGAATGTGTAGTAAAATTGCTTTAAAATCCTCATGCCAATTTTGAAAAAACAAACAAACTTCAAATTAGCTCAAAAAACATCAGTAGATGCTAAAATTAGCCAAAGAAGCTAGCATGTTGCTTACATATTAGCTAAACTCCAAAATAGCCTAAAATTCCTCAGTAAATTAAACTAGCCAAAAACGTTAGCCTGTTGCTAAAACAGAAGCTAAACTCTAAGTAGCATTATACAAAATCTGAGTAGATGCCAAATTAGCCAAACAAAAAAGGCTAGCACATTTCTTAAATACTAGCTAAACAACTCAAATAGCCTAAAATTCTTCAAACTAAATTAGTCAAAAACGTTAGCCTATTGCTAAAAATCAAGCTGAACTCCAAATTAGAATAAAAAAAAATCTAAATAGTTACCAAATTAGATAAAAATGCTAACATGTTGCCTAAATATTAGCTAAACTCCAAAATAGCCTAAAATTCCCCAGTAAACTAAATTAGCCAAAAACGTTAGCCTGTTGCTAAAAGACAAGCTAAACTCTAAATTAGCCTCAGTAGATGCCAAATTAGCCAAAAGAGCTAGCTTAATGCTAATACACCAACTCAATGCCAATTTTTTGAAAACTACTATAAAAGAGAAAAATTTAGTCCATCAATAAATATATACAAATACGTTTATGTAAAAATCCTGTATTTAAAATCCTGCTCATTCATTTCCTATGGGTCATATTTAAAAAATGCTCAATATTTTTTTGTCACTTTATTTTATACTTTACTCCAATATCACTTTAAAAATACACAATTTCTGTTACATTACTTATATCCACGGTGCAATTTCTTCCTCTTTATTTTCCTTTTGTCTCCGCACTATAACTTTGTTTTCTTTGTAAATATTTCAATTGTCTAATTGTTCTAATTTTTATTGCCTGACCTTTTCTATCTGTAATGCTGCCGTAACACTGGAATTTATCCACCGAGGGACGAATAAAGGACTATCTTATCTTATTTCAAAAACTAAAGTTTATAAATACCAAAAATACGAGCATTAATGTCCTGAACGAGCTGAACGTTGTGATACCAAGATTGATGAAATCTCTGAAAGAGAGATTGAGTTTTTAAACATACGGTAGAAGCAGGAGAATCACTAGCTCAGTCCAGTTCCTACTTATACAGTCAATGGTACCTACAAAGAAGAACGCACTGTTCCTTTTGTGTGTCTTTGCATGCAAACACAAAAATAGCACGCAACTATGCAAACCTTGATGCAGCCAGAGGCCTGATCCTGATCACTGAGTGGACTCTTTCCACATGTGGGAGTCATGACGCAGAATCTGATTTAAAGAATGTTGTGTAACCAGATCCACGACACGAACACGAGGAAACTACAACATAATTACAGCCAGTCTGTAACCAGTACGACTGGACATGTGATAACAAACTGCACATTCATCATGAACCAGAGAACATGTGAAGCACATATCATGCCTGCTAACACGCTGCAATAAAAATGGAAAAGTGAGAGAAAAACGAGACAAAAGATGTTCCATCGTTTCATTTAAATTAGGAAAACTGTGTTTCAACTACAAATCTGAACTATTGAATATCTATCCACTATAGATTTTTATCAACAAATGATTTCCATCATTTAAACATTGTGGTTCCAGAGAGACTCGGCTTCCCAGCATGCACCCAGAACATCCGGACAGGGACGGGCTGATACCGATATTTTCCCTGCAACTGTGACCGATGGCTAAAGATGAAACAATTCTTTGTCAATCTGTAGAAAACCAATTAAATGAGCCTGTTTGTGTGCATACGCGCAAGTGAGAGTGTGAACCTGAAGACCTCCAGCTACCAGAAGAGACTTCCATCCATCCATTTTCTTGACCGCTTCTTCCCATATGGGGTCGCGGGGTGCTGGAGCCTATCCCGGCTACTGAAGGGCGAAGGCGGGGTTCACCCTGGACAGGTCTCCAGTCTGTCTCAGGGCATCAATCACACGCTCATTCACTCTCACATTCACACCTAGGGGCAAGTTAGAGTCACCAATGAACCTATGAAGCATGTTTTTGGACGGTGGGAGGAAGCCGGA
>NC_050517.1:30547997-30568341 GCF_002922805.2 Oryzias melastigma | reverse complement strand
AAAAAAAAAAAAAAAAAAATCACCACAAAACTTGTGAGAGTGCGTGCACGCCCGTGAGAGTGCATGTGTGCGTTACGGACAGGCTGCGTCCTGTTCTCTGCTCTCCCGTCTTGCAGCTCGTTGGCCTTATAATCCTTTTAATTCATTAGTTGTGTTGAGGAAAAAAATGGAAATTGTGACTTTAAAACTGAATCGAATCGTGGCTTGATTAAAACAATACATCGATATCGATATTTGAATGTCTAGAATAACACAAAGTCAAGAGATTTTTTTATTAGAAATGCAATAAAAATGTGAAGAACAATACAAATAGAAAATATCAAAACATAAGTATAAACTTAGCTTCAATATTCAATTACTGTTATTTGCAAAGGTCTTCAGAATCACTAGAAAATGAAATGATTTATAGGACATAAATGATGGTAATTACATGTAAACAATTGACACATTCATGTTTAATATTTCCAAATGTTTAACCTCTGAGGACCTGATGTCTCCAGGTCCTCAGAGGTTAAACATTAGGAAATATTAAACATGAATGTGTCAAGTCCTCACATGAACATTTTGGGTTACATCTCCACAGTCGTTCATTCTGCCTCACTGTTTTCTGCATGTGTAGCTCAAATATCAGCTCATAATTAAAGAGGACTTAAACTCTCTTTAGATAAAAGGATGGACTTTTATTTATTCATCTTGTTCCTGTACTAGCACCGACCGAGCGCCCTCACCTCGGACATGTCGTGCACCAGCAGCAGGGGGACGGTGATGGTGGTGACGTCGTGCGTGCAGCAGACCTTCAGGATGTTCCTCAGGCCCATGATGGCGGGGTCGCGCGCCGTGATGTTGCCCGAGCGGACGTTGTCGTCCACGCACAGATGAAAGACGACGTGAGCCTCGGACAGGTTGGAATGCCGCGTGACGTAGAACTCGCCTTGTAGGGAGAAAAACACGCTTCTGTTAGAGCAGTGAAGCCCAGAAAAACCCACAAACTTTGGCTTTACCTGGTAATATATTTGAGGAGTTTCTTTCAACGGTTTTGCTCTTCTCGTCACCTCCATTCCTTTGAACTTCTGTGTAAAATTCCAACACACTCAAATATAAAAGATGCAGGTAAAACTTAAAAAAACAGTTTAAAAAGACCCTGGAGTGTGAGAGGAGGCTGAAGTATTCATGAAGGATTCAGAGCGAGCTGGAATGTTTCTAAACATAGAAACGCTGAAGCACTTATCTGAAGACGTTAGGACGATCTAAACACTTTCTATCAGTCATGTAAAGTGTCTTCTATTCTCAGAACGTTTAATCTTCCTCTGGTGCTGCTGTCAAAAACCTGAAGACCTCCAGCTACCAGAAAAGACTTCAACTCTGCATCTACAGGAAATGTGCAAAAGCAGAAAACGTTTATCTAATTATAAATTTCATTTATCTTAAAGTTAGTAAAATGTGAAAAAAGAGGACGGTAATAGCTAAAAAATAACTTTAAAATTAAGCAGCAAAGCTACAAAATGTCAAAAATAAAAGATTCAAGTCGGTTTTGATTAAAAAAGGCTGCAAGAGAAAATACGTGAACCTATGGGGGTCCCTCAATGTCTGTTTTTATTTTATCTCAATCTAAATGACAAAAAATATATAAAAATTAGCCAAAAACAGCTAGCATAATGCTACAATGTTAGCTTCACTACAAATTTTACAAAAAAATGGCAAAATTCCTTAAATAGACAAAAATAGCTAACATAATGCTAAAATGTTAGCTTCACTCCAATTTAACAAAAAAAAAATTTTTTATTTCAAAATCAGCCAAAAACAGCTAGCATGTTGTTAAAATAAAAGCTAAAAGCCAAATTACTGTAAACACCAAAAGGTTGCTGAGCGTTTTAAGAGTGAATGTTATCTAGCTGACAGAATGCAGAATTCACAAGTTTCAAAGTGTACAAAGTTTTGAGGGATTTGAGCAATTTCTCCTTCATTTTCCATGGGGGATATTTTGCTCAATATTACAAAAACTATAGAGTTTATAGTTTATAAATACAATTTATAATGTTTAGTTTCTTTTTAACAACATGATTTTCCTGCAAACTTGCTGAGAAGAGAAAACCCCTTTAGACGTTCTGAATCAGTGAGGTCCAGTTCCCACCGGGCCGGTCTTTGTGTTTGCTGCTCCGCTGAGCTCTGGCGTACAGCACCACCTGCTGCACCTCCTCCAGCTGCTCCTCCAGACTCAGAAAGTGGAAGTCCGTGCACTCTTTGGCCACAGTTGCAAAATCTGGGGAAAAAGGCAGAAATGATCAACATAAACGTCTTTGTGGTTTTTTAGAAGTTCTATCTTTTTTATGAAAAACATTAACAAGAAAAAAACTGAGACTACAGCTGTCCCGGTTCTCCGGTGACGTGTCCTGACCTCTCTTGATGCCGCTGTAGGAGTTCACCCTGTTGTCCACCAGCAGCACCAGCCCGCAGAGGGAGGACGAGTACAGCGACAGCGCCGTCTGCAGGCGCCGCAGCTTTGCTCCGCTGCTGCCGTGCCGCCGGTGTTTGCAGAAGTCCAGCACTTCTGCTCGGACCAGCCGCAGGTTGTGCATCGTCTTCAGCTGCGCTCCTTTGATCCGAGACGATGCAAAGATGCTTTTGATTCACACCGCATGCAAACAGGCGAGAATTTACAACGCCGTCCTGCAGCTCACCTAAGTGGATGGTGAAGCTCTCCTCCAGCTGAGGCTGCTCCTCAAACATCCTCACCTCCGAGTCGGCAGCTTCTGACCGCTGGTTGGGCTGAACCTTGATCTCCTCACTGGGAAGGATTCATTTCAGCAGATCAGCTTCAACACTCCTTTAACTTTGGTCAACTAAAACCATTTTAAAAATGTAAATATAAGGAACATTTTTTACTTATTTTGGCTTAAAGTGGAAAAAAAACTAAAGTTTTTTGATGACTGTGTTCATAATTGACCAGATGATTTGAGAATCCTAAATCCCACTTAAATCCTGAAATCTTCTCGTTTTCTCCCACTTTTAAGGTCAAACTTTAACAGAAGAGGGGTTCTGTAAGGCGCTGATGTTTGCAGTAAAGTTTCACCCACAACAAGCTAATGATTTTATTATGTATTGCTCTGTCAGCGTTTTCCAGACGACTTCTCGGTAAAATCTTCCTGCTAGTATTTTTTTCTTAAAGGTTATTCAATATACGGAGAAACGCGTTATAGATTAATTCTAAACTCTGCAGCGCTACAGTGTTCCTCACACAACTGCCCTCATCAATTCACTCAGAAATGCAAATCATCGCTGAAGCTGCAAAAACAAGAGGATTACATAAAACCTTCCTTGATATGTTGGCATTTATTTCCTTTCTATTTAAGAAAAATCGGAATGCAAAAAGTTCTGCTTCCATGGGGAGTAGATAGAAACTGTAAGATTTTATGTATTTATTTTCTAGTAAACATTTGAGTTCAAAGGGGAATTCAGACTTTAATAACTTTAAAAATCAGGAACAAATGAAGAACATCGATACAAATTCAAACAAATGTTATTAATTGTTAAAATAGGGGTCTGGTTATACGATACGTATAACACTACATGTATCATAATAGGATACGTATCATGATGCATGTATTGTAATACGATGCATATTGCTATACACATGTCATGATACAAAACGGACCGCGATACACGTGTTGTGATACAATACATATTGCGATACACGTGTTGTAATACGATACGTGTGTCGTGATACGATACGTATCGCGATACACGTATTGTAATACGATGCATATTGCGATACATGTGTCATGATACGATACATATCGCGATACACCTGTCATGATACGATACGTATCGCGATACACGTGTTGTAATACGATGCATATTGCGATACATGTGTTGTAATACGATACGTGTGTCGTGATACGATACGTATCGCGATACACGTATTGTAATACGATGCATATTGCGATACACATGTCATGATACGATACGTATCGCCACACATGCATCATGATACGATATGTATTGCGATACACGTGTTGTAATACGATACGTATCCCGATACACTGATCGTGATATGATACGTATCCCGATAAGACAGTGTTATACTAATTATACACATCATTTGATGGCTATCAGAGAACTAGACCATTGGTGTAATTGTTTTATCTTATTTTGAATTGTAAACATGTTTATTTTTGTGTTGTTTTGCTTTTATAACTTGGTCGTTGTGTTTTATATTGCATTAGTTTTAGCTTTATAATATATTTTATCTGTTTTATATTGTATTTTATTTTGCATTTGTTTTTCAACATCCTTGATAATATGTTTTATATTGCATTTATTTTAAAAATTGTTTCAAATTGTAAATATATTTATAACTATTAAGCTACAATTTGGTGCAACCATCTTTGCTTTTTTAAGGTCAATGTATTTGTACGCAGTCCTGATAAATTAATAAACAAACAAACAGTATCAGATTATATTTCACTTTTTTTTTATCATGACTTAAGAATTATCTGAATAATAATACATTTTTCACAAAAGTGAAATTGTAAAATACATTTTGTATAAATGACCAGATCATTAAGACTGACTGTATCATATAAACAAGTTGTTTTACCAAAGAATATTCATGGTGCTTTTATTTTGAGAAATATTTAGGTGGAAAACAAAAGACTGAAGTACATGTTTGCTTTTAAATACCTACTCCTTCACAGGATTCTAAATCGATAAAAGTATCACCAAATAAACCATTGTGATATTTCACTGAATTGATATTTTCTTAAACCCTTAGTAAAAAACAGGTCTAATCAGTCCAAAAAAATTGTTTAAAAATGATACCACAGAATAACAAATAATTTTATACCAGGACAATATTGTTAATAAAATAAAAATAACTTTTTAGAACTAAAATTTATTCCATGGCTTAAAAATGATCAATATATATATATTTTTATTTTGTTGGAAATTTTGAGCCACTTCCAAACCTTTTTGCTTCAGTCAGCTCATCTTTATAACGTTTAAGGTTTTGACTCATTTAAAATCAGACAAACATAAAATAATTTGTCTTCTGAGTGAAAAAGATGCATCTTTTAAAGAAAATGTGTATTTTTGTATAATTTTGTAAGCATCTCTGACATGAAGAAATTGTGTCTTCAAAAGTCCACTAATAGAGTGTAAACTTTATTTTTGTATCAGGAGCGCCACCTTGTGACAGTTAACGCTCATTACCATGATGTTTATCCATTCAGTGAGACCTGTAGAGCGGCTAAAACATTTGTCAAAACTATTCAATCTAGAGGATGAAATAAAGAGCTCTCATGGAACATCGTCTCATCATAAACAGAGCCAGGTTTCTCTGTAAGGAGATGCCACACAGTCATCAGAGTCGACCGAGTACTGACTTTATCTGACTGCTGTTGTTGGATTTCTGCAGGTCCTGGTGCAGCTTGATGACCCACTCCTGGTATTCCTGCTTCTGGATGGTCGTCACTTGCTGCAGCTCACTGCTCCACTTGTTCTCCAAAACCTTTTTTAAAGAAAATCATGTCAAACGTTTGGATGGATTATGATGACAGAGAAATCAAAGTTTCATTTGGTGCACTGAGACAAACCTAAATTACAATTAACTCTGCCTAAATCCCCAGATTACGTGAGGCGAACACTTTTAGAAACATTTTCAGAAAACTATTGAACACAATTACCTGCATTGCTATTTTATGTTCTTACCTGCTGTGCATCAAAATGTTGAGAAGCAACTGCATTGACATCGTGGTCGCTCAGAGTACTGCCCAGCTCGTGCATCACTTTGTCCATTTCTGCTGCTTGCCTACCAGGAAAGAAAAAAATCCCATCATCTGATAATACAGATGAACATAAAACAACATAAAACGGGGGGAAATCCCACTTCTTCTTTGTCTCTCGAGGTCACCACAGTGAATCATCCGCCTCCATCTAACCCTCCTCACTCACACCAACCATCATCATGTCCTCCTCTATGGTCTTCTTCATTCATCTTCAAAACATGATCTGTTCCTCTGATGGATTCATTCCAAGAAAAACCCTCACATCTCACTTTTAGGGTAAATGTGCAGCTCTCTGATGCACAAAAATGAACAGTAAGAGGAGATTTGAATGCACCTTTCCTGCAGCTTCTTGATCTCCATGTCTCTCTCACTGATCAGCTCAGAGATGCTAACGAAGTAGTTGTGCTCCAGATTAAGGAGAGTATCTGAGGCAGGTGAGTGGATCAGCTCGTGGTAAACGTCGGCAAAGTCTTCATCCCAGCTGGGCTCTTCGGGGCGAGCATGCTCCAGGGTTGTCTGAAACGGGTTAAGGCAGCAGGATGTCATCACAAAACAATCGATTCTGAAGTTTGTTTGGTTTCCCTGCTCTTTGGGCTCTAAATGAAAAAAGTTTGCACCATTTATATAACAGTTTTCTTTAAATAAGGACCAAAACTAGATAAAAGAAGTTTGAAGTCATTTTTAACTTTAATCTGAAGCACTGCTTCACTTAATAAACTAAAACATCTGTTATTGGGAAAAACAGCTGTCAGCTGACTTCATTTTAAAGATAGTTTTATAACCAATATTAAACATGCTAAAGTAAAGGAAGTGTTTTCACCTCCACATACGACCTGCTCCACGCGCTGGTCAGGTGGTTGACATCCACTTCTCCGGTCGTGAGTTTCTGCAGGGCCAGCTCTGCCTCTCTGTCATAATCCAGAATGGTTTCTCTCTCAATGAAGTTGGAAAGTGACGCTTTAAGCTCTGCAAAACCACAACAAACATCCAAACATTCAGTTTTTGCAAGCTATATCTTAAAAATCTGTCTGCACCCTTCAAAATAAACTTTTTTCTCCCCATAACTTGGGAAAATAACAGAAATAGTGAAGCACAGATATAAAAACGGAATGACAGCATCCGTAAATTACCATTTTCGATGTAACACGGTATTTTATGAAGCAGCATCAGTCGTCCATGAAGGTCACTGACGTTGACCTGGGCAGGAAACTGTAGTGGCACCTTAAGAACACAGTTGTGTTTTCCGGCCCTGAAATCGAACACAAACTCCTTCTCGGTGGAAGTGATGGCTTTCCCTTTGCTCTTCTTCATGGTGACACCTGGAAAAAGCAAAAAACAACGAGAAATTCCACAAGTATCCCTATGTATGTTTTTCTTACATTTGTGGAATGACCATTTTGTCAAAGTAAAGGAAAAAGAACATATGCAGACATTAACAACCAATTAATCATCCAATACGTTTTATGGGATTGAATCATAAAGCTTCACACAATATAGTACACATAACTGGTTTAATTCATATTTTAACCAGGGAAATGCAAAACTGACTTGACGTATGCTAGCCGCTTTGCTAGGTTTGCTACTAAAAAAAACATTAAATCGTGTTTTTCCAAATGAAATCTCGAATCGTGTGATTAGTGTTAAACATTTGCGACGAAACTTCACAAAACCTCTGAAGAGAAACGTTTACCTGAGCATGAATTGATATGCAGAGATGATCTCCGCTGCTGCAAAACTAGCTAAGTTGTTTTAGTCAGGTGACTGTTCCCTACGGAAGCTGCTCGCTGCCAAAAAGCTTTCGCGAATCACAATGTGCCACTGTTTCGTGTTTCATTTAAATGTTTATTGTTAAAACTGATTAACAACAAATATATAATTTTGTTAATTTCCCATTTAAACGGCATTACATTGAAAGGAATATGCCTGAGGCAATAAATAAATAAATGTAACAGATCATTTCTTATTTCTTATGTACTGTCTCCATCTACAGGTCATATCAGGTATAGCAGTTTTGCACTACTAAAAACTGATGGGGATCATTTAGTTTTTAATCTAGTGATTTCTTTATTTGGAAATAGTGAAATATATAAACTCTTAAAACTAGACACCTACATCAGAAAGTAGAGTTTTGGTAAATATAAATAATATAATGAAAAAATGTAAGAAAATAATTATTTGACATATCTATGTGTAAATAATTTATTTTCATTATTTAACAACACAGATGGAACAAAAGAGAAATATGAATAAAACCATTGCATAGTATCACTACTTTTTTTACCTTCAATCCAGCGTTAATAATTTTAAATTCACTTCCAGAAATTCAGGGTTTTTGTAATATTATAGTTAGGTCCATCATCAGGAAGATGTTATTGATTCTCAATGTCACACAAAGGTCAAAACCTGGTCAAAACTGAATCAGAAACAGGTGAGATGGAGACTCTACAGTGGGTGATGATGGAACAACCAAACTGTAGCCAAGGTGTGGTTAATAAAGACATTTTATCTTTTAAAAATTAATTGCATCTATATATATTTCATGACGATAAATCTATTAAACCGTACGTGTTTATTAGATGGTTTTTTTAGCATCTTGTAGTAATACTTTTTTAGGGGCTGAGGATTCCTTTTATTAACAAGTTGTTTTTATACCATTTTAATGGTATAGGTTAATGTGACAGATCGATTTGATTGGATTGTAACATAAATTGATTCATCGATGAATTTGAATCATTGTACATCCATATTATTTATTATTATTCTACGAACTAAACTTATGTGCTAAAGTTTTTGTGATAAAAAATAAAATGTTAGGATAACATACTGTGCATAAATCTTCAAATTCAAAATAATTATTTACAAATCTCTACTGAAAACATTCCAGTCTGACCATACGATTTGAAAAAAAAAAGATTTAGGGAGAAAAATTTCAAATATACATTTGAAGAAGTGTGCCTGCGTGTGTGCGCATTTTCTTCAAGTTTGAGTTGGTAAGAGGTCGTGTGAAACTTTCTCCTCTACTTCAAATTCTTGCAACCAATACTAACCCCTAAAATGCAGTTAAAAAACTAAATATTTTCAATATTTAATTATTTTTTATTTAACATAAAAACAAATAAATAGAAATACATTTTAATGATAAAAAAATATATTATTTTGCTTTTTAAGTGGTTTCGCTTTTATGAACATTTGCAGACGGTCCCTAAAACCGAAGAACCGTCCCGTCATACCTCGCGTGGCCAACGGCTCTCCAGCGACTGCCCGTTCATTGAATTTCCACAGTTGCTGCTTCAGCTCGATTTCGCTCCATTATTTTCCGATTATCAGCTGGTACGGACTCACGAGCCAGTACCACACCGTCCACGCGTGTGCGTTTCGATCCGCGGCGGTGGGGCGTTCTTTCCTGGGCTCGCTGGCTGGATTTGGTCGGAAAGTCGAGGGGAAGTACGGGGCTGATCCGGAGCAATGATGGAGCTGGAGACGGCCAGTAACAGAGGCGACCCGGGAACCGTGGGGGACGCGCTGCAGCCGCAGACGCCGAGCAGGCACGAGAAGAGCCTGGGACTGCTCACCACCAAGTTCGTGACTTTGTTACAGGAGGCGAAGGACGGAGTGCTGGATCTGAAAGCCGTGAGTCTTTGTTGTTAGCTAGCACATGTCACTTGGAGCCAGCCGCAGTCGTTAAGTTACATGGTTTTTAGCTAGCATGCTAGCCTAGCTTAGCGGTGTGACGGGCTAATTTGAATGGAAGATAGCTTAGCTTTCTATTTTGCTGTTTTAGTAAATCAGTTTCACATTTAGGATCTTATTTAGTCCTTTTTGGTGCCGTTCTTAGCATTTTTGAGTGAAAATACGAAGGGAATTCGGAGAACACCGGTCAACTTTTTCAGACTCTGCCCCCTGCAGATTCAAAGTTTGGAAAGTGGGTCAGCTTTTGTCGTTGTCGTCTTAGTTAAAGCCACTGCACCTTCACACTTGAGCAAGTTTATTTTATGATTGATTGCGTCTTTGTCCGCGAACGACATGCGTTTATAATGTTGCTTTTCAGAAGTTGCTCAAAGCGTGAAGTGGTTCTGCACAGATGTTGATTAGTCCGGGTTAGCTTTGTTTTTACACAGTACAGGCGGCGCATTTACGCATTTCCATCACTAGCTTTAGTGCAGAAACGTTTATTGGGATTCTGCTGCAGTTCCTGATTATTTAGAGTAAAACCTGAGTTTGTGTGTGTGCAAATAACAAAACTCAATTGGCATATTTCATGTAATGAACACATTAGGGCGCATATGTCAAAGTCGAGGCCCAGGCAGATCTGTATGGAACTATTTTGGACCCATAAATATTTGAAACCCAAATAAAACATTTTGAAAAATATATTGGTGTTTGGTCAAAAAAATGTGAAATCCCAAAACATTTTGCAATTCTAAATCAAACATAAGTATTTTCAGCTTCAAATATTCTGTTTTGTAGGTTAAAAAAACCCTCAAAATTTCAACCCTTTTTTTCTTCTTTTCTTTTTTGAATCTGAAAATTTCTGTTTCAAAACTTATGTCCCTGTTTGTGCGGGTCTAACACGAAGGACCATCTGATGTTCTGATGCGTTCACTGACTCCTAAAACTGAGATAATTACGCTCAGAAAATGTCTGTTTAGTCTGTACTATCATAGTCTGAAGTTGTCCTGGGACGGGTGTAAAAAGCAGTTTTATCGCGTACCAACTGCGCACACAAAACTCTGCTCTAGCCTGTACATCTTATTGTGTTAAATACAGGCGTAGAAAACGTCCTTATTCTTATTTGTTGTGCCACAACGGGGCCAAAAGCTTTAAAAGTGAAATTTTCAGATTTGAAAAATGAAAATGAAGAGTTGAAGATGATAGAGAAGTTCTGAAATTTAAAGTTTGTGTGTTGAAACCTAAAAGCAGAACAGTTGAAGCTGGAAATAATTAAGTTTATTTTAGAAAAGCTAAAAGTTTTGGATATTGTTTTTTTTTTTTTGGCTTAACATCAATATTTTTATCAACATTTTTTATTTGGTGTTCAAATATTTTTGGCCCTGATCTGGCTCCATGAGTCCGGCCCTCCAGATCATTTTATTTTATTATTTTGAATGGTCTGATGTTTTGTTTCGCTTGTTTCTAACTCGTATAATTTTGACAAAATATATTTTTATGGAGAGTAATATGCAGAGAGTTATTTAACCCTTTAACAGCCAAGGTGTCATCAGTGACACTTGAACACAAAATCTTTACCATACTGTAACTTTTCAATCGTTAAAATGATAATTGCAGAAGATTCTGAAGGAGAAAAGCAGCGTGAGCCGCTTGTCCTAATCTTCTATATGTTCTCTACTAAAATTTAAACAGAGATGCAGTGTTCTAAGTCAGGATGGACAGTAAAAACAGTTTTAAAGAATTAATTTTTTCAATAAACTTAAAGTTTGTCTCCCCATCAGTGGGATGTTTCATATAAGAAAAACAAGCTTGACTATTAGAATTCTTCTGACCACAAAACATGTTCCAAAACTTTAGTTATGCGAAGAAAAATCTTGTACAAACAGTAAATACTGGCCGTAAATGACAGTTTCTGCTCTTTTCAAAGCGTTTTATTGAACTCAAAAGGAAAATGTTTAATGTTGTTAAATTGAGTTACAGAATGAGATGTGTCGAAGAGGAAAAATAAAAAACACTTGAGGGATTGCTTTATCATTTTATTTAAGATACAAGTAATAATTTACATTGTGAAAATGAAAAAACATTTCCAGTTTTGACTTTTATTTTGAATTATGAGTAACAAATGTTTCCAAAGCTCCGGTGTTAAAGGGTTAAGGTTAAGTTAAGACGCGGTAGATTTATTTTACTATGACTTCAAAATACCAAAAGTTTAAAGATGGAAAGAGGCTGCACGATTCATTAAAACAAGGGTGTCAAACTCAATCACACAAGGGGGCAAAATCCAAGACAGACCTGAGGTCGCGAGCCGTACAGGATAAACATTTATTGAACACTCTAAAACTACATTTTAAAACCGTAACTTTTTAACATAATCATGAACTTAAACTCAGGCTATCCAAAACAGCTAGCATGTAACTGAAATATTAGCGAAACTCCAAAATAGCCTAAAAAATCGTAATAAATGCCAAAATAGTCCAAAAAGCTAGCAGAATGCTAATTTTTTAAACTTTAAAACTGTAACTTTTAAACATAATTATGAATAATAAAATGCAGGAATATTATTCCAGAATAAATCAACTTAAACCTAAAATAACTTTCAATATTTTACTCTCCATAAAAATATATTTTGTCAAAATTATACAAGTTAGAAATTTGTATAATTGATGGTTTGTATATTGATGGTTAAGATGTGTTCTTTACATCCACTCTGCGATTGACCCGATGAGTCGACTAATCTGAAAAAATAATCGTTGATTCATCGACTAATAAAATAATCGTTCTGACAGTCCTGCTCTTAACCCTCCTAATGTATTTTATATTAGTTGTAGGAGACGCACAATAAGACTAAAATGAATTCAATGACAACAGTTGTTAACCATGAGCGGCTTTTTCATTTTCTTAACTGACATCTTGAGCAGTCGGGCGTCACGTCATGTATGAACAGTTCTGCTTCTTCTCTCGGTCTTCCTCCTCGTTGTTTCCTTCTGTGACGGGGTTGATATAGAGCTGTCTGCTCATACTGCACCTTGCAGATAAAACACTCCACACATGTGCATGCTTTTTTTCTTTCTTCTTTCCAACTGACTTCACTTTGCACCCTTTTATGTTGCTAAGTTTACACTCATCAGCAGCACTTTCCACAAAGCTAGCCTGTCAATGCCCCAGAACCGGGCCGGTCTCTGGGCCAGAAACGTTTGACCAATTGGATTCACAAATTTAAGATTCAGTTTAATTAGCCAAGTCATTTCAAAATGTTTATAAAAATAATATTCATCTAAATGTTGATTTATTCTTAACAAACGTGGAACTTCATTCATTCAACGTCAAAGTTCTAACATTTAGATTTATTGGATTAAGAAGTTACAGAAAGCAGGTTTTTTCCAGAATAGAAGTACTCAAAAAACGTCTATTTGATAAATCAATCAGCGTTTGTTAGACAAAGATTAACAGGATTAACTGATTTTTGTTTTAGTCGTTCCACCAGCTGGTTGGTAATTGAAGGACTTGAGCTTTGGAAACATTTGTTACTCATAATTCCAAATAAAAGTCAATACTAGTAATGCTTTTTCATTTTCACAATGTAAATTATTACTTGTCTCTTAAATAAAATGAAAAAGCAATCATCAGAATGTTTTTTCTCTTCTTCTTTGACACATCTCATTCTGCAACTCAATTTAACAACATTAAACATTTTCCTTTGAGTTCACCAACAGCCAAAATGTGCTGTCTTTACTTTTTTTGTCTTTAAGTGTACTTATTTAAAACTGTTTTAATGTCCATCCTGACTGTAGGAACACTTCATCTCTGTTTAAAGTTTGCAGAGAAAGTGTAGAAGATTAGGGAAAGTTTGGGAATTTATTTTTTAAAAACACTCTCATTATCTTGTGATCTATTTTAAAAGCCTTCCCAGTGTTTTTTTAAATTATTCTGATTATGGTTATGCCCCAACCAAACACTACAGGAGCGATTGGAGCGATCGAACAGTTTTGAGCAGCTGGACGAGGAAAACAATCGAGGAAAACGCTGATCTAGTCCTTCACAAGTGAATGCATCAGAATATTATCAGAAATTTCTACATAACAAATACAATCTTTTTAAATGACAATGTTTTTTTGGTCTGCTCCACAGCAGTTTGAATTAGGAAATACTCAGAAATTCCAAATTTAAGCTTAATTTTCTCCATCATGTTCTCCATCATGTTCTCCATCATGTTCTCCATCATGTTCTCCATCATCTTCTCCATCATCTTCTCCATCATCTTCTCCATCATCTTCTCCATCATGTTCTCCATCATGTTCTCCATCATCTTCTCCATCACAAAAATCCCCATTTTCATCTGCGGGATTTTCACTGTATTTCTTGTTTGTTTTGTTTTTATCGGTCAGCTTTTGTTGCCTTTGCCCACCTTTTGATTGATTTTGCATTACAGAGATATATTTGGTTAAAACAGTTTAGCTAAATGGGACAGGGGGATATCAGAAGTTTTTTTCCTTCTGTCCCCTTTCATTTTCACCAAAGACAAGAATATTATCGTGTGCTATGAAAATGAAGTAAATAAAGATGGATGTCGTTCACCTTCGATGTGTATTTGATCATTTCTCCTGTTCTCTAGGCTGCAGACACTCTGGCTGTGCGGCAGAAACGGCGGATCTATGACATCACTAACGTGCTGGAAGGTATTGGTCTAATAGAGAAGAAATCCAAGAACAGTATCCAGTGGAAGTGAGTTCATTTTCATACTTTTGGAGTCCCTTTTTGTCTTTTTAATCACAGCAGCCGCTTTATGTCTATTCTAAAGATTATTTCAGAACTGCTCCAAAGTTTGAAGCTGCAGACACACCGGACATGCAACACGAGTATAGCTCATGATGTTCACATTAGACTAGCAGGGAGGGGCTTCTTCTGCCTTTTCTACTGCTACAGTTTACTAGCACATGTCCGCGGTTGGAAGAGGTTTGGTGTGAAATGCTGAAGTGGTGTAAATCAGGCTTTTCTCTCACAGCTCTATTCCGATGTGTGAACGACTTGATGTCATAATTCCTGTTGGGCACAAACAGAAATGATTACTTTCTTCTCTATGACCAATTTTCAAATGTTGGCACTTCCATGAATTCAGAGGGATGCCATCCATGTGAAACTACCAAATCCGAGTCCCTGATTGGTCAGAGTTGAACTGCTTTAACCTCTAATGAACGTTCAAAGGCTGCATGTCATACGTGGAGCCAGAAAACAGTCATAGAAACTCGTGTATCGATGCATGAATGCGAGTTTTGAATGTGGAAGCTTGAACTGTGTTGACGCACACTGACGTGGTCACTCAGACGCGTGTTGCCGAGGCGATGTGAACGTAGCTTCACATGTTCCCTTCAAAGTCCAGATTTCTCTGCTTTAGGAAGAAGAGGCTCTTAGTGTGACTGTTCACAGGAGAATCAGAATCCCAACCATCAGCTGTTCCTTGACTTTACCTACAGGAAGTAACCGTCACCATCATGTGGATCAGAGCTGAGTGTCCCTGAAATACGATTCACAATTGGACTTACTTCTATTTCAACACTAACTTTGGTTATCTTCTAATACCCTTTTTAAAATATACATGAATAGTTTGGAGATGGAGATTTCTTCCACGTTTGGGTAGATTCCTGTTATATTTAACTATCATCTTTTAGATTTTGTCATCAGAAGGTTTGGAGGTTAAATGAACGTCTCAGTTTACAGGTGATTGTTGCGTTCAGGAAGCTTGTAGCCGATGGAGGTTTCAAACTGTCTTGTGTTTGTTCATTACAATTCCCCTTTATTTACGTGGTCTGTATGAACCCCTTTTTTATTTATCATATTTTTGGACTTTAAGTCTCTGGATGTTACGGCCACCTTAGCTGTTCCAGGGAGGAGCGCGGTTCCGACTTTCGGATGTCGTCTTGTAAAAGAAAAATGATTTATTTTCTAAATGAGTCGGTGGTTGACTTCCTGTTACAAAAAATGGTTACTCTCTTCAGTGTTCTGTTTGTCATTCTTTTTGATTATCTGTGTGCTTTGCGATTTTGAAAAAACCTTTTGCTCCTCTTGACTTCCAAGCTCAGTTAAATGGGCTCACCTGGCTACAGGTGGCTGCTGGCTGTGGGGAGGAGCCAATCAAATCCAAACAACTTAAACATAAATAATCTTATTTCTTTATAATTTCCTTCAAAATAACCAAAATCTCATTTATTCTCAAAGTAAGTCTATATGGCTCCAGTTTCAGTCGGAAACAACCACTAAAGGCAGCAAGTAGTTAGTGGAAAAATGACAAATAAATGAGCCGATATTTGTATTTCAAAAATCACATACAAGTCGCTCCTGAGTACAAGTCTTAAAAAAAAAACTTGAGGTTACAAGGAAGGGGTGGCCCCCGTTACGGGGAGCTATCGATTAAAAAAATAAATAAATTAAAAAAAAGTTGTAATTTTTCCTGTTAAACTGCTCCCAGCAGGAGAACCTCCATCAGCCTGGCTGTTCTCTCAGTGGAACAGGAAAGTGCTGCAGCGTCTTTATTCCTCTCAGACGAGAGTTTCTGCAGGCGGTGAATGGAAACTCTCTGTGCTTTACTGTGAGCCCCTCCCTTGCTCGTGTTTCAGGGGTGTGGGTCCAGGCTGCAACACCAGAGAGATCGCCGATAAGCTGATCGATCTGAAGGCCGAGCTGGACGACCTGGCTCTCAGGGAACACGAACTGGACCAGCAGCGGGTCTGGGTCCAGCAGAGCATCAAGAACGTCACAGATGACTCCAACAACAGCCCATATCCTTCAGTGGAGACTGACAGTCTTCAGGTTCATAGTAGGAGTGTGTTTGGCAAGAGTGTGAGGATACGATACGATACATATATCTAACAATACGATACGATAATCTGACAATACGATACGTATTGTCAGATTATCGTAACGTATTGGGATATATCCCAAGACTGTACCACAAGAGTTTTCACTTTTTTTTTTTAAGAGTATGACTTAGAAGAAAAATCTTTACCTTAATATTAACACGGTTTCATTTCAATAAAATTATAAAATTAAATGTATTTAATGATCATAAACGTTAAGCACTGCAAATGTATCTCATATACAGGTTACTTTTACCCACAGATTCACGCTGCTTTTCTTATGATACATTAGAAATTATTTGTTCTTAATGAAACAATTAACATTGTTTGATTTCCACAACAAAATATTTAGTTAAAAAAAACATTGAATGAGTCTTAACCAACAAGGTTTCAAAAGTATCGCAAAATGAAATATCGCGATATATCACCAAATCGATTTCCCCTTCACCGCTAGCTAGCAGAGATGACCAAATCAAGTTCATCTAGTGATGTAGTAAAAACCTCACATAACTAAAGGATCTTTGATGGATAATGACATTATTTATTGTGTCTGCTAATCCTAAAATGGTGAAAACCTCTAAAAATTCAGACTTTGCTATTCTGAAGATCTGATGGCGACTTAGAAGAGCTTTAAGGAGATTTAGGAAACTCAAACCTTTCTTTAAAACTTAAACAGTGCTAAAAGATGAGATTTAGAGTTCATTTCTTTAAACTTAATAACATTAGTGTCGGTGAAACCAAACCTGCTCAGAGAGTGTTAGCATGGAGCAACCCCGCCCCTCTTCCCTCGCTATGACGGAGCAGAGCAGGGAGCTTGTGAGGAAACGGAGAAACGAGCTCCTCTTCAAATGGCATTTTATGTCTGCTTTTGATTC
Source organism: Oryzias melastigma (assembly GCF_002922805.2). Lineage (NCBI taxonomy): Eukaryota > Metazoa > Chordata > Actinopteri > Beloniformes > Adrianichthyidae > Oryzias > Oryzias melastigma. Next base: position 30,551,163 of record NC_050517.1, on the reverse strand, counting down.
ATAAGAATTTGGCTGAAGAAATCCTCAGAAATGCATCTTTGAGTTTAATTTTCTTAACCCTTTAACACCCGAGACCCTTAAACACAAAATCTTTAACATACTGGAACTTTTCAACCGTTGACGATAATTCCAGCAGATTCTGAAGGAGAAAAGCAGCTTGACGCTTTTCTCCTTCACAATCTGCTGGAATTATCGTCTTAACAATTGAAAATCAAAGAACATAAACGCTGGAGCTCTGGTGTTAAAGGGTTAAAATCATCAGAACAATTCCACAAGAACATGTTAGAAACACCATTTTCATCTGAACTTCTCGTCCCGTGAAATCACCTTTCCCCTCTGAGCCTTAACACATTCATACAATGGCATTTGTGAAGCATGAAGACCTCTGCGGCGTTTTCAAAGGTAACGGATCTCCACTTCTGAAGGTTTATTTAGCTTGGTCTCCTCCCACTCAACCCTTTTCCTGTTTCCACAGGCGACACACTATTAGCAATCCGTGCTCCCAGAGGTACACAGCTGGAGGTGCCCATGCCTGAAGCTGTGAGTGGTTTGTGTGTCACTCAAGATGTTGTGTTGCAGCTCAGACCTGATGTGAGTTTGTGTTCATAGATCCTCAACGGACAGAGAAAATACCAAATCCGTCTAAAGAGCACATCCGGTCCCATTGAAGTGTTGTTGGTCAACAAGGACCCCTCCAGTGCCTCTCCTGTGGTGCTGCCCGTCCCGCCTCCAGACGACGTCCTCCAGAACCTCCCAGCACCGACCTCTACCTCCCAGCTGCCGGCTGCTGCCTCACAGGTTCATGTTAAACGGTTCAGGTTCATGTTCCTGTGGGACCTAGGGATACTGACGGGTTAAACTTAAGTCCCTTTAGCTGCCATGCACCTCCGTGTGAAATGTGTTCTCCACATTTGATCCACATTCAAAGAAGGTAGAAAAGCGCAATACAAGAACACGCCGTTTGACCATATCCATCCCCGGAGGAGCAGTGAGCTGCAGAAACAGCCGGACTCAGGAACCGTTTGATGGTTTAATCCTAATTTACCCCCAATCCAAACCAAAACTCTTCCTCTGGCTCCGTACGGCCAAGAAAGACGTTCAGCACTTAGGAGATTTACAAAATTACGTCTTTCTTTAGAAAAAAATGCTAACCTGATAATCTAGTGAACAGACATGCTAGGCTTCAAGCAGCACTCTTTCTGTCCTACGATTTTGAAGTTTGGAATTCTTTTTCTTTAACATTAATGATCAGATTTATTCCAAAACTACAACAGGAAATGGACCAGTTCAGTTAAATGATACTAAAGCAAACCTCCCAGAGCAGCACCCCCTCACCCCTCCTTATATCTTCTCCCTTCCAGATTCCCAAAGCTCCTCCAGCGACTGCCTCCAAACCCGCTCCAGCCTCAGTCCCTGCAGGTACGCAGACCATCCACAGCTGTGTGCAGGCTTTGCTCCAGAAAAATAATCTCTGAATCTTCTTGTGGTTTTATCATAGTGGTGGCAGCTTCAGCTCTACAAACCGCAGTGACAGACGCTCCTGCAGCCGTTACTCAGCAGCTGCAGTCGTCTGCCTCCCTGGATGGATCTGCGTCCTCGGCTGCGTTCCAGCCCATGAAGTCAGAGCCGTCTCTGTGTGAGTCTCCTGCTCTTTGGGATTAATTTCACGCTTTTCTACCCTTTAAATCAGGACGTGTTCTGGTTTACAGTTATGTTTTTGTGATGAAATCATTGTTTTTGTTTTTTTTAGTGCCAGATTTCCCTAAAGAGCTTTCGGACATGTTTGACCCGACTAAAGGTAAACTTTCTCACACCGTCATAAGCTGCACATCAGCAGAAGGTTCAGAGAAAAAGTATATTTGTGCATAAATCAACCATTGACGGATTCAATCATCATTTTTAATAGTTTGTTTGAATTTAATGGATGTATGAAAATGTAAAATATATCTATTTAATCACCATCTTTTATACATTTAATTACAACAGGATATTAACGACACAAATAGAGATTTTGAAATGTTTTTGTCACTTTAAATCAGGAGTGTCAAACTCAACCACACAGAACAGAAACCCAAAACACACTTTGGGTCACGAGCCGAACAGGAGAAACATTTACTGAACACAATAAAACTACAAAGGAACGTCACTCCAAAGGATGATCAATATAAGGTTTTACCGCCTCTGTCAAGTGTTTCCTCTTTTTATGTTCCTTTTACCCCACACTTGAAAAGGGCTGAGCATCCAAAAATGAAGGCGGAGTTACTCAGACAATAGGTAAAACCCTAAAACACACATAATAATGGAAATAAATATTTACGAATTTAAACTATTACAGAATAGCAATAAAAGGCTTTAATCAATATTAATTTATATAATTTTAAGTGCTTCAATTAACCAGCAATATCCCTAATTTTACAGTGAATTTATTTTAATCCCATTTTTATCTAAGTTCCTACATCAAATCCTACATTTTTATTTAAGAATGACTTTAAATTAACATTAGTAAAAAGTAATTACATTCATTTGAAAACTTCACACCATAAATTCACCAAAGTTACACCAGCAGGTTAAACATCAAAGTGCATGAAACAAACATCCCGACTGTACCTGACGTACACACAAACTATTGTGAAGGACGCGCCTCGTTCTCACAGGACGCCGATCAAACAGGAAGTCAGCGATCGTGGTCATTCTAGCGCTCAGACAAACTCACTTCTTACCGTCTGCCTCTTCTACAGATGGATTGCAAACGTGCACAGGTAGACGTGCTTCACACACGCGCTACCGAGCCTGTATCTCACCGCTGCTTTTCCTGAATGAAGTGTGCGTCGCCATTAAATGTCCGACGCGCCCAGCTGCTCAACAGTTCCGTCACACGACTCAGACGCTCAGCCGAACAGCCTCTTCAAATGAAAATATAAGATCGATACTTGATAAGAACCCATCCAGAATCAATCACAGGGCTAAATATTGTGATATATCGCAATATTGGTATTTTGGCACATCCCTAATATATATATATTCATTGTTTTGTTAACTTCCAGGTTAACTTCAGCAGCAAAGAAATCCTAAACATCACTGTTTGGATCATTTAACAACAAATCCTGAAAATGTTCTCCACCGTTCTTCCAGTTATTGTACCTTTTCACCATAATTCTAGATGTTT